>NC_061070.1:3474977-3562477 GCF_021917145.1 Hypomesus transpacificus | reverse complement strand
AACAACCTTCTGATCAACAGCCCGTCTCCCTAACCGCTCAGCGATAACCCTTTCCCTCTCCTCTCCTCTCCCCCTCCATCTCCCTCTCTTCTCAGGGCCATCGGGGCCAACCCCCTGTACTGTGACTGCCGTCTGCGCTGGCTGTCTGACTGGGTGAAGAGCGGCTACAAGGAGCCAGGCATCGCCCGCTGTGCCGGGCCCCTGGGCCTGGAAGGCAAACTGCTGCTCACCACGCCTGCCAAGAAGTTCGAGTGTCACGGTACAAGAGGGAGGGAGGGAAGGGGGGAGGGAGGGAAGGGGGGAGGGAAGGGGGGGAGGGAGGGAGGGAAAACAGGAGGTTGTTTAAGTCTGGCTGGAGTTGAGAGAGATGACGGAGGGATTTAGGGAGGCAGAGAGGAGACAGAGGGAGTGGGATGGGATTTAAATATGAAATGGAGGTAGGGATAAAAGAATAGTATTAAGGCACTCTGTAAATCACAGTTTTCAAATACTTATCTTGAGTTTTGTTTTTAATCACCTTCCGTTGGCGTGCTTGTGTATATATGTATGTGTGTGTGTGTGCGCGTGACTGCAATGTGTGTGCTTGTTTGGGCACTTGTGTGTGTGTGTGTGTGTGTGTGTAGGGGACGTGGACAGCCTGGTCCTGGCTAAGTGTAACCCCTGCCTGTCCAGTCCGTGTTTGAACCAGGGCGTCTGCCACAGCGACCTGGCCACCATCTTCAGGTGCAGCTGTCCTCCAGGATTTAAGGTGAAACACCAACCTCCTCATGCACTTACCCGTTCTTACCCAGGTTCTCTTGTATTCCATTCATATAGATAATAATAACGATTATGTTACTGTAATGATAATAAGTGTTCTTGTAGTCTGCCTTTCTTGTACTCAAAGTGCTACAGTAAAGTAAACAATGAAAGTTACAATCATAAAACCTAACATGCAATAACAACAAGAATGGAAAACCGGAGGTTTTGCGCCAATTCCTCCGATGGGGAAGCGAAAGGAGCTGATGTCCCTGTCCACCCTGTGTTCTCTGAGCAGGGCAGGAGCTGTGAGACGGCGCTCAACGCCTGTGTAAGCAGCCCCTGTGCCAACGGGGGCACGTGTCAACTGAACGAGGACGAGGAGGGCAGCTTCAGGTAGGGGACGGGAGTGTGGTCACCTGGGTGGGTCATCTGTCACGGGTCCGGTCGTGACTCGAGTTCTTGGTCAATCGGGGCTGGTTACGTAGTTCATCGTCTTCTTGGTCAGCTCTTGATCTGGTCGTCTAGCTGTAAGAGAGTCAATCATGTTCAGTATGCTGTCTGAACTCTGCGTGTGTGTGTGTGTGTATGTGTGTGTGCGCGTGCGTGTGTGTGTGTTCTCCAGCTGCTCCTGCCCCCTGGGCTTTGAAGGTCCTACCTGCCAGACGAACCTGGATGACTGTGAGGACCACGACTGTGAGAATGGAGGCAGCTGTCTGGATGGAGTCAATAACTACACCTGTCTGTGTGCCCCCTACTACACAGGTAACACACACACACTTATGCACACCGACGTATATATTCACCTGTACACACACACACACTTACATTTACGTGTATGCATTTAGCAGACGCTTTTATCCAAAGCGACTTCCAAGAGAGAGCTTTACAAAGTGCACAGGTCACTGATCAAAACAACGAGATAGCCCCCCAAACATTGCGGGTAGCCAAAACATGAAGCATACATTGTGAAAACCAAATAAGTCCCAAAGGGAAGAACCATAAGAGCATGTAGTTAAACAAGTTACAACTAAATAACATGAACCTTAAAAGTGCAAGGGCGTAGCTGTGGAAAAAGCAAGCAACAATAATACATTTCACAGCGAGTACAATCATTTTAAGTCAGTTTCACCTAACCAACAAGAGCAACAAGTCTTTCAGTAAGAGTCATTGTGATCCTGGAGGAAACTAACTTCAGGTCCAGCCAATCATTCCTAAGTACCGTTGTACTCCAGGAACAAGTGCGTCTTGAGCCTTCTCTTGAAGGTGGAGAGACAGTCTGTGTCTCTGATGGAGGTGGGGAGTTGATTTCACCACTGGGGGGCCAGGCAGGAGAATAGCTTGTGTTGGGACTGGGCAGTCTTGAGCAGTGGGACCACCAGGCGGTTGTCTGAAGAAGACCGTAGGTGACGGGTGGGGGTGTAAGGCTAGAGGAGAGACTTGATGTAGTTGGGTGCAGTCCCGTTCACTGCTCGGAAGGTCAGTACCAGGGTCTTTAATCTGATAAAGGCCGTGATGGGTAGCCAGTGGAGGGAGATGAGGAGCGGGTTAACGTGGGAGCGTCTGGGTAGATTGTAGACCAGGCGGGCCGCTGCGTTCTGAATCTTCTGGAGAGGGCGGGTTGCGCATGCTGGGAGACGAGCGAGCAGCGAGTTGCAGTAGTCCAACTTTGAAAGGGGCAAGTGCTTGAACTAGCAGCTGGGTGGAATGCTCAGACAGGTATCTCCTGATCTTCCGGATGTTGTAGAGGGTAAATCTCCACGACCGGGAGACCGCAGTGGAGAGAGCAGCTGGAGTTGCAGTGTTCTCTGGGCGGATCTATGTCTCTGTCAGCGCAAGCTAAGGCATGAAGAGAAGCATGAGATGAAAACGCCGGGAGGAAGTCTGCCTTGTTTACAGCAGACTGGCAGTTCCAGAGCCCTATAGAAAGAGAGAGGGCAGGTGGAGAAACTCAATCTCTAGCTAGCTACCCGTTGACCAACGTAGCTGCTATACCCTTACCCTCTGCCCTTGAGACAAAGTTTTAGGTAGACACAATAATGAACAAAGTCGGACTACTCACAGTAAGATGACAGTCACGATGTACACTCAGTAGGACGCAGTGCGCTCACAGTGCGCTCACTTACTCGCACTTCCGTAAACAAACACGCTGACGCACACACATGGGTCTTTGGAGATTGGATATGTAGGAATAGCAGTGACTGTTTCTTTCTCTATGTTCATTGTGATGAGTCCAAGTACATGGACAATAAAGAAGCAGGTATCGACCCTTTTAATGTACTTTCCCCAATCAAACTAATCAATTTTTCTCTCTTTCTCTCTCCCTCCATCTCCTCCTCATCGGTCACTCCCCCACTCCCTCCACCCCTCTCTCTCTCTCCGTCTCTCTCTCTGTCTCTCTCTCTCTCTCTCCAGGGGAGATGTGTGAGGAGATGGAGGATGTGTGTGCACCCGGACGGAGCCCCTGTCAACACCAGTCCACGTGTCTCATCACCTCCACCGGGCCCAAGTATGTGTGTGTGTGTGTCAGTGAGAGAGGGAGACAGAGAGAGAGAGAGAGAGAGAGAGAGGGGGGAGGAGGATGGAGATAAAATATCGTATGCGTGTTGTTTCATGTAAGGGATCACCAGTTCCAGGATCTAAAAGGACAGAGGAACTGTGAATGTTGTACTGGTATTGTAATGCATGTGTGTGATGCAATGCGTGTGTGTGTGCATTGCAGGTGTGTGTGTTCCCCGGGCTACGTGGGGGACGACTGCAGCGTCGATTATGATGACTGTGCGGAGCACCGCTGTCTGAATGGAGCCCAGTGTGTCGACGAGCTCAACGGATACTCATGTTCCTGCCCTGAGGGCTACAGGTGAGACACACACACTAACACACACCACGGACACACACACCAACACACACCACAGACACACACACCAACACACACCACAGACGCACACACCAACACACACCACAGACACACACACCAACACACACCACAGACACACACACCAACACACACCACAGACGCACACACCAACACACACCACAGACACACACACCAACACACACCACAGACACACACACCAACACACACCACAGACACACACACCAACACACACCACAGACACACACACCAACACACACCACAGACGCACACACCAACACACACCACAGACACACACACCAACACACACCACAGACACACACACCAACACACACCACAGACGCACACACCAACACACACCACAGACGCACACACCAACACACACCACAGACACACACACCAACACACATCACAGACATATCCACACACACCACAGACATGCACATGCACACAAACACAAGGGAGCTCAAATGATCCTCTCCTGTCTCTCCTCTTTTCCTCCTCTCCCTCCTCCCTCTCTCTTCCTCCTCCTCTCCTTTCTCCCCTCCCTCCCTCCTCCCTCTCTCTTCCTCCTCCTCTCCCTCCTCCCTCCTCCCTCTCTCCTCCTCCTCCTCTCTCCTCCTCCCCCCCCTGGTCTCGGCACACAGCGGCCAGCTGTGCGAGGCGTCCCCCTCTCCCCGGTCTCTGTGTGAGCTGGCAGACTGCCAGAACGACTCCCCCTGCGTGGAGCGAGGGGGGCGGGCGCTGTGCCAGTGTCTGCCCGGCTTTGGCGGGCCTCGCTGCGAGAAGCTCGTCAGCGTCAACTTTGTCGACCGAGACTCCTATCTGCTCCTGTCGGACCTGAAGAACTGGCCCCAGGCCAACATCACTCTGCAGGTGGGTGGACTCCAGTGTGTGTGTGTGTGTGTGTGAGTGGGAGGGTATCTGTGTAGGTGGGTTGGTGTGTGTGTGTCGGGATGAGTCAGCGTGTGTGTGACTTAAGTAAGGCTCCCCATAACAGTAACAGATGTAGGGGAACGTGTATGAAACGTGTCAAACCGGTTGATACTGTCGATGGGATGACCTTGTGACCTTTGACCCCCACCCCCGGGGGCTGCAGGTGTCGACGGCAGAGGACAACGGCATCCTGCTGTACAACGGCGACAACGACCACATCGCCGTGGAGCTCCACCAAGGTCATGTCAAGGTCAGCTACGACCCTGGGAGCCAGCCCGGCCACGCCATCTACAGGTACGCGTGTCTCTCTCTCGGTCTCTCTCTCTCTCTCTCTCTCTCTCGCTCTCTCTCTCTCCCTCTCTCCTCTCTCTCTCTCTCTCTTTCTGTCTCTCTCTCTCTCCCTCTCTCTCTCTCTCTCTCTCTCGGTCTCTCTCCCACATGAACAGCGCTCCCTTAACTCCGTCAGCTGATTATCCCTCGCCACACAGCTTTGGAGGCACAATGCCAGGCGTAAACAACGCGATTTGCCGTGATTCTCTGTGACTTTTTCTGTGTGCCTTTTTTATTTGATTTCATTGTTGTACTTTTTTGGTCTAAAGCTCATTTTTTTTGTCTTGTCCTTCTCCTCCCCTCTTTCAAAAAATCTCCCCACGCCACCCCCCATTCCCCCTCTTTCTTTCTTTCCTTCTTTCTCTCCTTTTTTCTTTCTTTCTTTCTTTCTTTCTTTCTTTCTTTCTTTCTTTCTTTCTTTCTTTCTCTCCACCGTTTCTCCCCCTCCTCCCCTCTTTCTTTCTCTCTGTCCTCCCTTTCTCCTCCTCACGCCCTTCCTACCTCCACCCCCTTTTCTTTCTTTCTTTCTCTCTCTTCCTCCCTCCCTCTCCCCATCCCTCCCCCCTCCACAGCACGGAGACCATTAACGACGGGCAGTTTCACACAGTGGAGCTGGTGACCTTCGACCAGACGGTGAACCTGTCCATTGACGGCGGCCTCCCCACCACCATGGACAGCTTCGGCGCCGTGCGGCCCCTCAACCGCGAGGCGCCACTATACGTGGGGGGTAGGGGCCCTCTCCAACAGAACTCACCCCCCTCCTCAGCAGGCACTCTGAACTACTACACTACTGTCACCCCCCCCCCCCCCCCCACGCCCCACCCCAAAACCAACACCTCATCTTGTCACCCCTGCACCCCCCCCCCCCCCACACACCTCATCCCAGTCCCCGCAACCCAACTCCAAACTCCTCTCGACATCCGAACACACACACCTCCCCCGTCACAACTGTGTCTGGTAGAGCTCACAGGCAGAGGAACACACTTTGAAACACACACAAATATGATTACACAAGAAGGCACGCAAACACACACACCGCAGAACATTGGATCACACGACATCAAAGACACAAGGTTGCTCAGACGTCTTCATTCTATCAGACACAGTCTCACTCCAGTTCTGTGGCATGGTATTTGCATGCGCCATAATTCAAAGTTAAACGACTGTGTTGTATTATTGTTTCATCCGTGGTACAGCTCTGTCAATAAGCGAGGCCATTCCTGACATTAAACACTTTTTATGGCAACTCTCTCTTGAGAAATGCAAAAAGTCACTGGAGTGACTTGACTCACTTGAAATAGTGTTTTTTCTGATAGCAGGATTGGCTTGGCGTTGGCAGGTGCTTGTGTGGTAGTGTGTTTGTGATATGTACTATGTCCCTCTGCCACTGACACTTTCAAAGACTCTGAAGCTGCTTGTCATTCCTCAACCGCAAAAAAGATTTGCGCTCGGGTCTGTCAACAGCCTCAGGGCATGTCTCTTTGAAGCATCCTCGTCTTCCTCCTTCATTCCAGCCATCCCAGACCTGTGTTAGCTGTCTGTCTGTTTCCCTGGACGTCCTCCCCCGCACCTCTAACCAACATCTCTCCTCCCTCCCTCCTTCCTTCCCTCCCTCCTTCCTTCCCTCCTTCCTTCCTTCCCTCCTTCCTTCCTTCCTTCCTTCCTTCCCTCCTTCCTTACTTCCCTCCCTCCCTCCCCTCCTCCCTCCCCCCTCCCCACCTCACAGGTATGCCGGTGGACGTCCACTCGGCCGCCTTCCGCATGTGGCAGATCCAGAATGGCTCCAGTTTCCACGGCTGCATCCAGAACCTGTACATCAACAACGAGCTGCAAGACTTCACCAAGACCCAGATGAAGCCGGGCGTGGTGCCGGGCTGTGAGCCTTGCCGCAAGATCTACTGCCTGCACGGCATCTGCCAACCGGACGGGGCGCAGGGACCCATCTGCCACTGCCAGTCCGGCTGGAGCGGACCGCACTGCGACCAGCCTGCCAGCCAGCCTGCCAGCCCCTGCCAAGGCAGCAAGTAAGTGGTCGCAGTTCGTTTTTTCTGACTGACTGGCTGGCTAACCAACTAACTCTCTGGTTAACCTGGCTGGGTGAATGTGTGGTCCAAAAGACTGTCTGACAATCGACTGGCAGATTGACTGACCAACTGGCTGACTGTCTGTCTGGCTACCCAACTGACTGACTGACTGTGAATGTCCAAATGAGAGACCGATGATTGACTGGCAGACTGCCAGGCTAACCGTCCGTCCGCTGGACTGACTGAGCCGTGCTCTCCCCCCAGGTGTGTCCACGGGAAGTGCATCCCTCTGGACAGCCAGTCCTACAGGTGCGAGTGCGAGGACGGTTACCGCGGCGCCCTGTGCAACCAGCAGGGGGAGCTGTTCAACCCCTGCCACCGCCTCTCCTGCAAACACGGACGCTGTCAGATCTCCGAGTCGGGCGACGCGTACTGCCACTGCGAGAGCGGCCACGCCGGGGAGCTCTGCGACGCCGGTACGACCGCTGGGCCCCTAACTCTTCCTGTCCTTCTCCTTCTTCCTCTGTGGGTTTTAATGGCAGTGGGCGGCAGTCTTTGATGGCGCGTCGTCGCCCCCCAACTGGACTGGAGTGCGGGCCAGAGACAGAGAAAGGCCCCGTTTGAAATGAATGTAAACTATAGATATCAAGTGTCTCAGCATTGGGCCATTGAACCCCCCCCCCCCCCCCCCCTCCCCCTTGTTTAGAAGTCGGAGGCGTCGCCCAATCAAACGCACCGACACCAAAAGCAGAAGATTTGACCAGTGTGTCAGCATAGTGTCCGTGGCCCCCCCCCTACTGTCTGCGTCCTGGATGTTAAACCTCCATACAGTACCCATACAGTACCCATCTCACAGCCTTGTGTCCTTCCCTCCTCCTCCCCTGTCCAGAGTCTGAGTGTCGGGGAGAACCCGTGCGAGATTTCTACCAGGTCCAGCGGGGCTACGCCATCTGCCAGACCACCCGCATGGTCTCCTGGGTGGAATGTTCCGGCACCTGCGACACGGGCACCTGCTGCGCCAGCCAGCGAATGAAGCGCCGGAAATACACGTTTGAGTGCAGCGACGGCACCTCGTTCAGCGAGGAGGTGGAGAAGACCGTCAAGTGTGGCTGCGCAGGCTGCATGTAGCGCGCCCCACGCAAACCTGCTGCTGCCACTGAAGCTGGAGAAGGAACGAGAGAGAGAGAGAGTGAACCGGAGGAAAGAAAGATAAAAAGGAAGAGAGAGAGAGAAGAGAGTTTAAAATAAATATATATAAAACCTCTATATACTATGGACAACAATGTTTGTAAAATAGGACCTTTCCTCCCTATCACCATATGCGTCCATGTGTGTGACGTACAGTAACACAGAGATAAACAACGACGACATCAGCAACAACAACATGGAGAGTTGACGACGACAGCAACCGCAGCGACGTTGTATCTGCAACTTGGCTCCAAAGGGGTCCAGATCTTTCCCAGGGTTGCGTTCAGAAGGAGGACCCCCTCCCTCCCTGCCTGCATCGCGTATTCTGTACCTGTGCTCCATCTAGCCACATCTCCACTTCCTGTGGCCCGTCAGAAAGATGGTGGCATCCAGTCTGGTGAGGTCTGACGGTGGAGAGAGGGATGACGAGGAGAGATGGGAGATAGTTGGAGAGGAGGGTTGGGCCGGATGGCTGGGTCAGGCTAGGTAGATGAGTTGAGCTGGGAAGGAGCTAGGCTGGGCTACGATTGGTGGTTATTTGCTGGGTAAAGCTAAGCTTGGCTGGGGTCCCTTTGGCCAAACTGAAGCAGGCCAGGTTAGCCAAAAGTGGGTTTTGCTGGGCTGAACCAGACTTGGCTAAACAGGACTGTAGCTGGGTAGCCATTGGCTAAATTGACCTGGGTTGTTTTATAGTTGTGGTGAACTCTACGCTTTCTCAATAAATACTTACACATACTTATCTGCTACATACACACACATACACACACTTGTCTGATGTAACCACGGGATGGTCATGATTGGCACATATGAGAGCAGAGAGAGGTCAGGGGGTGAGTGATAATGTGACCTGGTGTTGCAGGGCCCTGCTGAGGACTGATGACCTTATACACACTGCATCAACTAGCAACATAGATGAATAGTCATCCGCAACTTCAAATGTACATGGTCACCTTACACAGGATGCCAACTCAAACACCTGGTTGTACCATTTGGCAGTTGCTAGGATAGGCGCTTTCTACGGTTGTCGGGGAAGCTTTGTGAGGTCACGCCCATCATTCCCAGTAACACCCCCATCTGAAGCGGGCAGTGCCCAGTGGTAAACAATCCCAGCATGCATTGCCTCAGGGTTAGGATGATTTGCATAGCCCCTCCTCCTTGTAGAGAGGGGCATTTAGGCCCCTCCCCCTCGATGCCTGCAGTATTAAAACTTGAGCAAACTATTGCATGTGTGGAGAAGAGTTTGCTGATGAATATGTAGAGCTTTTTATCATTATTATCATCATGTTTATTACAAAACAAAAATGTGCAGAATTGTTTTTATTTTTTGTTTTGTTTTTGTCTAGTTTCAAATGTTTTTGCATTATGATTTTATTTTTGTTATTATTTGGTTTGTAATCTGTAACTCCTTTAGCCCTCTCTTTATACAGAAATGCCTAACAGATTCTAATATATATATTTGTATTTCATTTTGGTATAGTATTTTTATATGTTAAAGAGTAATCTGTGTTTTCTGGAAGCGTTGGAACAGTCAAAATGGCATTTGATCAGTTCTTTAGCTGTCTCTGTTACTTTACTGTATTTCACTCAACCAAACTAGTTTGTAATTGGCCAAAACAAGATATCAAAATGTTGGCCTTTGTTGTATAGGAGGCAGTATTGATCTAGAAAAATGTTTAATATTGTATATGTTGTCTTCCATGTGAATATTACATCTAATTCATTTGAGTCTGTGTGCTTTTCCGTTTTTACGATTTTATTTATTTTATCTTAAGGCTTTTTCTGTAGTAATTAAAATACATACTTGTCGCTGATTTTAGTCAATGATACAAAAAGAAACATAAAAAAAACTAAAATAAAATAAAAATAGTAAACAAAAAAAGCTGTAAGGTATTTGTGACATCGCTTAACCAGTTCCGTCAGTGTTCGTTTCTGACCTGCTCAGACACATTCCTACTTGGCTGCAGGAGCCACTGAGCATGGGGCTAATATTAAGATGAGCAGGAGAAACTGATTTCTTGAAACAGAAATCCCCCCCCCCCCCCGCCCCCCCCCCCCCCCCCCCCCCCCCCCCCCCACCCACGCCAAGAACCACATGGCTGAAATATAGATATACACACACCAAATGTGGGGGTGGGTTCTGTTCAAGTGATGCTTGTGCTAGTAGTGCTTATGTAATTCTATTAAAAACAACAACAACAACAAAACTATACATTTGCTATATTTTGAGAATTCTATTGCTTTCAGGACACCTCCACCCAAAAAACAGTCATGCTCATTTGGAAACACACTAGAGGCATAAAAGATATGAGGAAAATAAACTGCGAGACAAGCCTATAGTTTTACAAAACAGAGGTCCACCAATCAGATCTGCCCAAAACAGCTCTGTTGCTACCTGCAACTTTCTGACTGGGTAAACACTACGCTCAAGAGCTGTACAGGTGCCATAAACAGAGAATTAAAGTAAATAACCTGAATGTATAAATGTGTATAGATAAATATGCTCTGCGCTTATTCATGAAGTGGTAACTTATATAGCTGTTATTTAGTATAAAGATGCCACAATCCTTGTTGCTTGTTTTCTACAGTGCGAGGCCTGTATTTTAAGTTGTGGTATGGTTCTTCCTGCATGCTTGGGTAACTGCTCTAGGGTCAGTCCAGTCCCCCCCCATCCTTTCCCATTAGGGTTTGAGAAGGATGACGACTGACCTCAGATCTGTCCCAAAGAGCAGTAATGCCATGCCTCTCCTACAGCAGTGATCTCCCTTGTCTCTCTCTTGTGTTCCATACTACGTCATGTGATCCAACGGTGTTCAATACATTCGGAGAGTTACGAGTTCTGTTCTGTGCGCTGATACTGATGACCTGTCATCCAATGGGTTCATTAAGGCTCTTATATCCATATGGGCGTGTATCAAAAATGTCACATGACTCCCTGTCCCATGTGTCCTTCCCTTCATCCTGCACTGATGTGACCTGAAACAGGTGGCTTCCATTTCCTGGTTGTGATGTAGCCCGGAACTCCTGTGTCACATGACCACAGTCTCACTAACATCCAAAAGGAACTGTGCGCAGAATAAAAAAAAATGATGCAAAATGTCACTGATGTATTAAACTGGTGCATTCAAAAGGTTTGAGAAACACAGAGAATCTCTGGGGTTTCCATGTTTGTGTTGTTGTATGTGGCAGGGTTAAATTGCAGGATAGAACCTGAGTCTCCCAGTGAAGCTGAATGTATGTAGTGCCACCGACAAAATGTTTACCAAAACTCCACTTTTCATTCAATAAACTTTAATGTGTGTGATTTTAACAGTGTGGCTCCTCTGTCTCCTAACTGTTTTGACTGGGCAGTGTGTGTTCGTAAGAGTGAAAATATAATTTAACTTACAACAGTGTTTAAATATAGAGGAAAAAAATACAGACCAAACTTAAAATTCAAACATCTTTATAAGAACTCCAGCAAAAATACAGTCACTAACATTAAAGATGTATCATTCTTGGGATTAACATGAGTCAATCCTTGTTATTTCTTTTCCAATATACAAAAACAAAAAACTATAAATATCAACGGCATTGAATAAAACAAGTTCAAGTTGGATATTTGGTGGTTTGCTTAATTTAGGTCTATTAAATTCATTTGCCATTAAGGGGATCTTAAATAATGATAAAAACATGAATGATACAGTTTAGCATTTACAAATGATTACTTTTGTAAGGTAAAATAACCTTCATAAAAATAACACTGCTAAAACGTTTTTTTTTTTTTTTTTCTCGCGCATCTTTTGAAAAACAGATGTTAATATTGCTGAATTATGGAAGCTTCACACCAAGAAAACATATTCCTGAAATCAAATCAAGATATACTGTAAAATTTAATTGTAGACAGGTAGGCTACAGGCAGGCATCATTTACAAAGACTTCAAGAAAAAAAAGAAAAAGGGTTCATCCATACGGCCACTAGAGGTCACTCTGATGCTGAAAACCCTGACATTTTGCACAGAACCAGAGAACTGAACAGCAATGACATCTTCCTTTAACATCGCCATCACTGAACATGACCAGGCGCAGTTCTTGCACATATCTATCTTTATACATACCAACTTCCATCCAAAGAAAAACATTGTCTTTAACATCGTTACATTCTGTCTTGCCTGGTGTCCACTCCTTTCAAACAAACACAAATCACCAATCACTGATTAACTACGTATTTATCCGTAATCACTCCTTATTGATCAGTGATGAATGCTTATTCAGCCCTCCATTACTCGGGGAGGCACAGGTACGTGCATGCATAGTTACAAGGAGAGGCGGGTTTACAAAACCAGGATTTGTTGTTCTGAAAGTACACAACCTTTGTTTCTGAGATTCTATCCGTTGAGGTGATTGTTGTATGGAGAGAGTGGGCTGCTGATTGGGTGGGACAGACTGCAGGGATGTTAGCATATTCACATTAACGAGACGGCTGAAGCATGCACGCTGCACGACTATTCGCCGTGAAGCTAAAACAAGGTGTGGAGGAGACGGACGGGTGTACAGGAGGCTCGAATGCTGCAGCCGACCGGCCACTGTCTCCTACGGGTTTCAAACAGAGGGGAATGAAAACAACAACAACCCTTTGTTGAAATGTCATGACACAAACACGGCGCTTACGGGTGTCGTTCAAAGTAAAACAAGGACAATATCAATAGTCATAATGCTAACGTTCGGACAACAAAGAGTCCACGGAATCGACGATGAAAACAGAGATGAACGTGTGAGGATTGCTTCGGATTGGACATGTTGGAAATCACGGATGTGGGCGCAGTGGGGCGAGAGGAGAGGAGGCAAATAAAGAAGGGGAGGGACTGCAATTCACAGAGGGAAGGGTTGTGCATGGAAACTCACTGCCACTCTCCTTCCACAGTACTCAAACATGTGCAGTAGCTAGAGAACTGACACTCCACCTACGTTAACACACACTTCAATTAGTTCACACTTGATAAATAAGGCACCTGATCACAAGTCACACTCTTGCGCACACACACACACCGACTGCAATAAACACTGGAGGCATCCATGATGTAATGACAAGAGGAGACGTGTTGATCACCAAAGGGAAGGTGTATGTCAAATGTTCAACAATGACAGGCCATGTTCCTAAACAATAGGGCAAACACTTTTCTCATGCTTGATGACAAATCTGGCATTGAAGTTTAGAGAAACAAAGCAATATGTACGATGTCTCATCAGTCTGTGACAAACTGCCAGAAAACACTACTTTCCTGCAGGTCACCTCATGGAATCACATACAACCCTCACAACACAAACACACACACACTCGAAATCTACATTAAATATATCCCCATCACCATTTGCGTTTTGCCTCAGAAATGTAACAAAACCATTCAACTATCCCACGAAATAACAAAAAACTGCTTTCCCTCCGAATCTTTTCACCAAGATAATTTACAAACACAAAAGGAAAACGCGCGAATAGTCCTTTTTGTAGGGGGCCAAAAAAAACGAAAGATCAAATCCCTCTTGACAACAGCAGTCTGTCTGCAGTCAGGTTCTACTTGGTCAGAGACATCCTGGTGCGCTTGGCAGGAGTCTGTGGGGCCTCCTGGCCTCTCTTCGCGGCACACTTCGGATTTCCCTTCTGTGTATGCGCGGAGCCCTCTGCTCTCTTGGTGGCCGACTTGGGAGTCCCACTTGTCGGCTCCTGGGCTTTCTTGGTAGCAGATTTGGGGCTTGCGCTCTGAGTAGGCATGACCTCCATCTTCCTCTGAGACCTGGTCAGTACCTGGTCTGAGGAGACCGGCGGAGTCGTGGCATCCACGTCCGGAAGCGGAGTGTCCAGCGGCCTCTCGGCACCTTCACCTACAGTGACTCTACTCTCAGTGACTTTACTTTGAGACGCTTTCTTTGTCAGTTTCTCTTTCGCACCAGCACCTGGTTTGACCAGCGGAGAACGATCCGCTCCTGGTTTCTCGTCTTCAACCTGCTTTTTATGGGAATCTGTTTTAGCCACAGCAGCAAGAACTGAGGACTTTGGTGTTTTGGGGGACTTTTGAGGCAATTTCTGTGATGACTCACTATCCCTCTTCATAGGCTCTCTTACAGTCCTACTGCTGGTTGTCTTGACCACACTTTCCTTGCCTGCAGGCTTTTGATCAAGAGAGGGTCTCCCTCTAACTGATTTCGCTAAGACAGGCTCCTTAATTTTTTTACTATATGTCCGGCAGGGTTTAGCTCCCTTCACAGTTGCTAGTTTCGGTTTCGAGTTGGAGGTTTTCACGTTGGCAGCCTTGAGGCTTTCCCTTGGTGTATCCTTCACCTTTTTGGAGGTCTGCTGGACCTGCATCTTCTCCCGGATGTAGTTGTACTTCCTCAGGATCCTTGCGCTCGCTGGAATCTTAGCCTTAACAGAGGCCTTCTGAGCATCACTTGCCTGGGCCTGGATCTCAGCTGAGGCCGTATAGGGCTTTGTTGAGATCCGAGTGGCTGTGGTTAGCTCTTTTTTCTCCTTCCCTTTGGATATAGGGACCTCCTGCTCCAGGGCTTTAGCAATGAGTTTCTGGCTCTTGGGAGTGCTCTTCACAGGGGAGGCAATAGCAAACTTTTTCAGATGTTTCTTCAGGCGTTCGGCCTGCAGGCTTGGGAACACCCCCTGGGAGGTCCCTGGGAGGCAGGAAGAGCTGTGGAAGCACAGCTGCGTCTCAGAGGGAAGACGAGTGTTCACCTTCTTAACGATGACTAAGGACTTTGTCTCTGTTGACTGTAGGAACCATCGGCAGATACTGCTGAGGTCAAAGTTCTTCATGAAGAGCATCTGGACAGGGGAGAACCTCTGGTGTTCCGAAGACCTAGGCTTTCGAACCCTGCGCTTGCTCTTCCAGATTGCCGCCTGTCTGTCAGCCTTGTTCTTGTGCTTAGGAGCCGGCTGACCCTCTTTGTCCATCTGGAACCAGCCTTTTTGCATCTTATCAAATTTGGTGTTCAGGTTACTGATCATGTGTTGGTGTTCCTCACTGTTCAGGGCCTCCAGGAATTTGGGGGGAGTGGGTGCTGGCGGCTCCAGTCTGGGAGGGAAGAAAGGAAGGCCTGAGCAGGAGGGTAGAGAACTGGGCAGCTGAGAAGACATTGGAGAAGACTTGGGCGGAAGCTTTGTGATCTTTTCGGGTTTTACCCTGAAAGGAGACAACACTTCTCGGGGCTTCTCTGGTGTGATTGGAGCAGTGGAGGAAGAGGGTGAGGCCAACTTTTGGGACCGGAGAGCTGACTTCCTGTTTTCAGGAGGTGATGAAGGGATAGGAGTCCCAGGGGTCATTGAATGGCTTGTGGCTCCTTCAGCTTTACTGCTTTCACTCCTGAGTGGCATCCTCCCCGGTCTTTCTGCATTGAGGGATATACGGGAATCTGCTGCTGGAATCCTGTCTTCTTGCAAAGGTGTTGCATCTGCTGCCTTCAGCCGTTTGCTGGCTTCTCTGTCCTTCACGGGAGTCTGCTTGCCTCGAAGTGGGCTACTCTGGGTGGTTGCCTCACTACTCATTGCCCCTGGGCCCTCTGGGAGGGAGGGAACCTCACTGGCAGCTTTCGGCGTCTCGGCCTCCTCAAACTCCTTTGCAATCCCTGAAGACCTAAGCTTCTGTCTGGCCGGCACCCTGCAGTCTCCCCCCATGTTACTCTGCTTCTCACTGTCTGGAACTGCCTCGACTGCATCCACACTCCGCTCACTGATAGCCTGTGGTGCTGGTGTCTGTTGGGACTCCGAGGGTTCGATAGAGGTGGAAGTCGACGACAGAGGAAGTGGAGGGGCGGAGATGGGGAGGGGAGACGGGTTGGTGGGGAGAAGGGGCATAGGCTCAGTAGAAGTGGGTGGGAGGGATGTGGTGGGTCCTTCAGAGACAGAGGACGTCATGGCAATTGACTGGGGAGGAGAGACTGCTGCCCCGGCTTTCTTTGATTTGGCTGATCTGAGCGGTCGTTTAAACTCCTGGGTTTTAGGGGAATCTGTCTGTTCAGGGACTGGGGTGAAGGGAGGGGCAGGCGGAGATTCAGACACTAGGACAGGGGTGGGCAGACAGTCAGGGACTGGGGCTGGGGTGGAAGGAGGGGCAGACACTGGTGCTGGCAGAGTCTCGGTTTCTGGGGCTGGTTTCTTTTCAGGATCTTGGGTTGGTAGAGGATCAGGAGCACTCTGAGTTGCTTCAGCAAGGCTCTTTGACCCCATAATGTTTCGCCTCACGTTGATACCGCTCCTTGTGGGATGTTTTGGAGCAGGACTTTGGACGCTCTCAACTGGAGAAACGGCGACAGATGGAGTCTCGGGTTTGGTCTCGATAGGTTGGACAGAAAACTTTGTATGAGCCTTTGCTGCTCGTTTCAACGAGGGACTTTTAACTGAGTCAACCGATGAGCCAGGAGCAGATGAAGATTCAGAAACGCCATGATTGCCTTTGGAATGGCTCTTAACAGGTTTTGGAGAACTTTTCTCAGACCTTCTACGCAAGCATCTGTCAGAGGCTTTGATAGGCCTCCCATTAACATACCCTACAATTATCTTCTCAGTTTCACTAAATATAACTGGTTTGGGCTGCAACTTTTCATGACGCTTCCTACGCCATGGAGGTAGCTCTTTCAGAAGAGCCTCCAGAGACTTCTCAGGGGAGAAATGAATCAAAGGATCAATCGTGTGCTCTTCTTTTATGGTGGTCATATCTGCAGCAGCAGACTCTGGTTCAGCCATATCCACTGCCTCAACCTCTTTCAATTCCTGTACTGTCTGAGTTTCATTGCCACTCTGGTCTTTTCTTTCAGAGGAATCCGAGGGCTCCGGGGTCTTGGCCTCCTCAGCCTGTGCCTGCTCCTTCTCTTCTTGGTTTTCGTCTTGGGCATGGTCCACGACAGGGTTTGGTAGCTCAGCTTCCTGCTGGGGTTCGAGGTCCCCATTCTGGACCTCGTCTGAAACACACAGGGTCTCCTCTGTAGTATGACTTCCTGTTGGGTTTGCCCCTACCTCTGTCTCCATCACTTCAGCTACACATTTGTTTAATACTTCAACACCACTTGCATCTTGCCCCGCTGGTTCGTCTACAGTCTGAGCTACTCTCTCCTCTGACACAACGCTCTCCCTCGCCTGCTCCGAATCTGTCACCGCAACCTGTTCAGTTTCGTTCAGCTGGGTTTGAGAAGGTAAGGGGGGAGGGGTAGTGAAATCTTTGCACTGGCTCTGGTCTGACTCACTGTTCTCAACTTCCGGGTTGGCTTCGCTGGCGGCAGCTTCCCCCGCCCCATCGGCTATGCCAGGGATGTCCATCTCAGCCAGTTGCTCGGAGGGCGTCTTCTGACTAGCCGTCTCCCTACAGCCTTCAGCGATGGGAATATCTACCAGAGGAACGCCGTCAGGCTTGGCCATGGCTTGTTTAGGAGTGACAGTAACTAGGCTGATGAGGTCTGGCATTGGGGCGATTGGATAGTTCCCCAGGTTGGCGTTGGGTCTAGACTTGCTGGCCAGCGTTCGGACGGTTTTCAGCTCCCACATCTCCTCGACGTAGAGGTGGCCTCTGGTGCTCTTCCGGGCGTTGCGGCGCGGGAGCATGCGGTGCCGCTGTCTCCTCAGCGACTCTGTGATTGGCTTGTCAATGTAGACAAGGTCACAGTGGCCGAGGTCAGGGTCGGCGATGAACACGGACGACTCCCGAGCACGATAGCATGAGGATCCTCTTATTGTCTTCCTGGCAGTTCGAGGTGACATGTGGGATATTGCGTCTGGTGTCCTCTTCTCTGTGCAGGGCTTGGATGGTGTGCCTTTTGTGTGTCCAATTGCTCCCCTCTGTCTGGCCTGATTTGAGTGATCAGAATGATGACGTCTTTTCACTTGGGAGCTGAGTCTAGCACTGTGGCTCTCAGCCCTCTTTAAGGGGTCGGTATTGACCTGTCGTTCCTCTAGTTTTCCAGCAGGAGGCAGTACAGAGGTGGTGAGTACACATGACAGTTTCTTACCATCCCC
Source organism: Hypomesus transpacificus (assembly GCF_021917145.1). Classification (NCBI taxonomy): domain Eukaryota; kingdom Metazoa; phylum Chordata; class Actinopteri; order Osmeriformes; family Osmeridae; genus Hypomesus; species Hypomesus transpacificus. The sequence goes on along the minus strand of NC_061070.1, from coordinate 3,544,398 downwards.
AAGGCTGCCAGACTTCATTATTTTAATTTTAAGAGGAACATGGTCACTAGGACGTGTGATATCACGCTGTATGGGACTTTTGATGGGACCCGCCAGAGCCGTGATGCCTTCTGAAACGGTTTTCCGGAGGTCTAAAGCCGGCCCCCCGGTTCCTGATGTCTGCAGAGAGACTGTCGTCTCAGGGATTTTCTCGGGGCTCACGGAGCTGCCGGTGTCGACACTGGCCATCTCCTGGACCTCCAACTGTCCCTTAGGAGTGGACATTAATGGGAGTGTGGGCTCTATGCACGTCCTCGCTGGGCTGTCCAGGCAGGATTCGGAGCAGACAGAAGTGGAGCTTATGTCCACCAAGGCAGGGTTAGAGGCTTGTGAAGTGCAGGAGGAAGCCTTGACTGCTTTGACTTCAGTCTGGAGGAAACCCAGGGCGTCCACTATCTGTTTCTGGTGGTGTGGACACAGCTTGGCCATGAACTGCTCCAGGGTGGAGGTGGACTGCAGATCCTGGGCTTTGGCAGTAAGCAACTCTGCAGACTCACTGAAAGACAACAAACACAAGTCAATGATTAAAACCGTCATCTTGATTTAACTCACATGATAAAGAGGCAACAACATGATGAATGAACGACTTCTGCCATTTCCGCTTCTATACATCCTAAACCAAGCCTATTGATTTTTCATTTCAATGTCAGCATTTTTCACATTACCACATTTCAGTTTTTCATGTTCTATGAATAGGACAAACTTTATTCAAATGACACAAAAAAAATCCAGGAACTTTTTCAAGATGGAAATTAAATCCCAATAACGCAAGTAAAAAATAATAAGTGGTCACATTTGGAATTCTGAACCCTTGCATGTTAACATAATCAAACAATACTGTAGGACAAGTATTAATTGTAACAATACAACAATTGTTAAATAAATATATACTGATCCATGCAAGAAAAGATGACAAGTTCCTCCATTTATTTTCACAATAGATTTATTAGAAGAATAAGTGATTTTGAAAAGTGGTTCTATCATCCAATGACCAATTACAATGTTACAGCTGATCTTTTTCAAAATGGCAATTTTTCCTTACAAAACACATCAAGTAAATTCTTACACATGCACAAACACAATTAATCAATGGTGCCCCACGTTCAATTTAACATACATAAAATTAAGTTCATATTAATCACTTCAGTTCAAAGATTACATATATTTGGGGGCAAATATCTATTTGTCAAGTTGTCAAATCAAAATAGCCTTAAATAAAGGAAAACATACTAGTGCAATCAAATAAACATGGTAATTAGTAATGATTAAGTGTTCAACTACATAGGACCTTAACTACAACCAAGTCTGAATAATAAGATAGTACAAAAAAACAATCCATAAATAAATTACAGTAAAAATAATGCATCTTGTCATACCATAACATGGTGAGAACTCAAATAAAGTTCTGTTGAGGTTTTGGTGTGTGCCTTCTGACTGAGCATCTTCAACTAAATCTACACAGTGGACAAACGTATATGTTGTTTTTGGCCTTGCTCATGCAGCTGAGGTATCCTGCTAGGGAACTTAATCACGGGGGTATGCAAACATTGCTAAAACACCCCCATGCCAGAGACTGGGATTAGGGGGTGTGTGTAAATGTGAAATAAAGGGCTAAATATATATATACTTAAAAGTGACTGTGTGTCAGCAAATAGGAGTGTTTAAGAGTTTGTGTGCATGGATGTTTGATTTGACAGTGAGATAGCAATGAGAGAGGGAGAGCGCATTTGGACTAAAAGCAAAACTAACTGTAATCAGCTTCTATAACGGATTTTACATTTTACATTAAAGTGAAGCTCAGAATAGGCTGACATGAAATAGGCTACACTAACAACTATAATGAGTTAACTATCAACAGTATGTGATATTTATGGTGTTTGAGGCACTGTGAGCTGGAGAGAGAATTCAATACAGATGCAGCTAGAAACCCCCTTCTGGCTTGCATCTTTCCTGCACTGAGTTAACATTGACATTCATTGTGTTTAAAAGGACAAAGAAATAAACTCTTGGTTTTGCATTACATCAGCTACAGTGCCCTCCAAAAGTATTGGAACAGTGAGGCCAATTCCTTTATTTTTGCTGTAGACTGAAAACATTTGGGCTTGACATCAAACGATGAATGTGAAACCAGAGATCAACGTTTCAGCTTTTATTTCCAGGTATTTACATCAGGATCTGATGCACAAATTAGAAAATATCACCTTTTTGTTCGAACCCACCCATTTGTCACGTGAGCAAAAGTATTGGAACATGTGACTGACAGGTGTGTTTTGTTGCCCAGGTGTGTCCTATTACATACATTATTCAATCAATAAATACCACTGAATGTCTACACTCAGGTTCAGATTGGGTAAGATAGGTTTTGTCTATGCAGACTGTATTCAGAGGTGAAAACAACATGAAAACCAGAGCGCTGTCTTTGGGTGAAAAACAAGCAATTGTGAGTCTTAGAGAAGATGGAAAATCAATCAGAGCCATTGCAGAAACATTGGCCATAGCCAGTACAACCATTTGGAATGTCCTGAAGAAGAAGAAAACTACTGGTGTACTAAGTAACAGACGTCGAACAGGTAGACCAAGGAAAACATCAGCAGTTGATGACAGAAACATTGTGAGAGCTGTAAAGAAAGACCCTAAAACAACTGTTAGTGAGATCAGCAACAACCTCCAGATGGCAGGAGTGAAGGTATCACTATCTACTGTTCGCAGAAGACTTCATGAACAAAAGTACAAGGGCTACACCAGAAGATGCAAACCACTCATTAGCAAGAAGAATAGGAAGGCCAGGCTGGAAATTGCCAAAAAGTACAAAGATGAACCTCAAAAATTCTGGGACAAAGTTTTATGGACTGATGAGACAAAGATTAACTTTTACCAAAGTGATGGAAAGGCTAAAGTTTGGAGAAAGAAAGGAACTGCTCATGATCCCAAACACACAAGCTCATCTGTGAAACACGGTGGAGGTAATGTCATGGCTTGGGCTTGCATGGCTTCTTCTGGGACGGGCTCATTAATCTTCATTGAGGATGTAACACATGATGGCAGCAGCAAAATGACCTCGGAAGTGTACAGAAACATTTTGTCTGCCAATTTAAGGAAAGATGCAACCAAACTGATTGGCAGAGCCTTCATCATGCAGCAAGATAACGACCCAAAACACACTGCCAAAACAACAAAGGAGTTCATCAGGGGCAAGAAATGGAAGGTATTAGACTGGCCAAGTCAATCTCCAGACTTAAACCCTATAGAGCATGCATTTTACCTGCTTAAGAGGAGACTGAAGGGAGGAACCCCACAAAACAAACAACAACTGAAAGAGGCTGCAGTGAAAGCCTGGGAAAGCATCAAAAAGGAAGAATGCAAAAGTTTGGTGACGTCAATGGGTCACAGACTTGCTGCAGTTATTGAAAGCAAAGGATTTGCAACTAAATATTAAGTCTTATTCACTTAAATATGTTTTAAGTATATCTGTTCCAATACTTTTGCTCACATGACAAATGGGTGGATTCAAACAAAATGTGATATTTTCTTAGTTGTGCATCAGATCCTGATGTAAATACCTGGAAATAAAAGATGAAACGTTGATCTCTGGTCTCACGTTCATTATTTGATGTCAAGCCCAAATGTTTTCAGTCTACAGCAAAAATAAAGGAATTCGCCTCACTGTTCCAATACTTTTGGAGGGCACTGTATCTTTTGGCTCGTAACACACAATCAAAAGAAGGCTTGTGTGACCAGCCAAAAAATGAGAATGTATTTTGTGAATCGAGAGATACAGTAGTTCTAAAATGGAGCAACAACTCCAAAACAAAACAAAAAAAGACGGAAGTAAAGTATTTTTTACTTCGACTAGGTTTTCGACCCGCTTTGTCATTGTTTTGTAAATTGACATCCCTGGTTGACTTTTTGACAGTTTGAGTCTAGAGATAGTACCTGAAGAAGAGGGAGTGGCATTAGTTTAGTCCCTGAGGGTATTTTCACTCTCCATTTCACTTTTAACATTGTGATCTGATCACAATAATCTGAATATGTACAAGATAAATGACACTTGAGTGTTATTATATATTTTTTTTTTTACAATGGGGTGGGATGGGGGATTAATAGGACCGACCAGCATAAACAAGAGCAGGAAAGATAACAGGACAACAAAAAGGACACAGTTCACAGACACAGACTACACATGGGTGAAACCCATCTGGGTTGTAGTGGCTTTTCATATTCCAAAAAAGGGCAACAATTTAAATGAGGGTTAAAGGAACTACCATGTAACTACATAAAAATAACTATAGTAACGACATTGAAGGTAAACTCCTATGTAGTCAAACTTCATATTGGTTTAGCAGTAAAAGCTATTAGACAGGAGAAACTTGGTATGAGGGAGGTTAGGCTTTTCAGGGGTAAGCCAGTGTTAAAATGTATCTTGTTTTGTTAACACAATGTTCAACTGCTCCATTACAACATCCATTTACCCCTTCCATTCTTACCCCTTCCCTTACTTCCCCTCCTCCATACAGCGCCTCCATACAATACACTTTTGTAATGACTCTTAAACATAGCATTTTTTACCTGCAAGTATGTTTTACAATAGGTATTGCCATGTATTTACATGGTAATTACTGCAACCTTTAAGTAACATATTGTCCAAAACTGCATTCCAGACCATATGCCCAATTCAATGACTTCAGCCAACTTTGGACGTGTACCAGACCGGGCAACAACTTGTCCATCTCTTATCCCACCACTACATCCCTGCAAAGGTACACCACACTTTTACCTAATTATACATTGGGTGGGTGAACAGGACTGGGGGATGGGCAATTACAAATATTAAGAATTCTGAGTATCAATCATACATGTTTATGGAGTCATAGTGTGGGCTATGGCTCAATGACTGAGAATGTCAAGCCTCAGTCTAGGTGACATAAATATACATTGCATACACTTTGCCATAAACCCTTCAGTTAAAAGGCTTAATCAATTTCACCTTACATTTCAAGTTGTCCAAAAACAAGACAAGTGTTGCCTTCAATCCTCATGCAAAATACACCAATATTTCATTCATTTATACATGTTGTAAATATGAAAAAAAAAAAAAAAAGTTATGCTTCTAAATGTAAGCACTTTAAAAGTTTATTTTTTTCTTTCTCCGCTAAGAGAAGTGCACTCTCAGTAGTTTAAACATGGTGCCTTTAAGCATGAATCATATTGTCTGTATAACTTTAACAGTCCCTCCGGTGCACCACACGAGGATGCAGCATATTTACAGAACACACACTGTCAATATTCACAGTCCTTTCTGAAGACAGCGGCACATTGAACCATAAATAAATATCAAATCCTCATCAAAACTGAGTCAAGACAAAGCAAGATAAAATGATTTAGTGAAGTAAAGACTCGCCAGTAAGACTTTACAATTTAAATTAATAAAGCATCTCCTGCAGCTATTCTGATGTGATTCTACTACGTAGAATTAGCAATATAATTATTTGTATATATGTGTGGTATATATTAACATCAGTGGTATTTGTATAGATTTTTTGGAATTGGTGTATAAGCTATGTACATTCAGGGCTGCTTAAGTGACAGAAGAAATGCTCTGTCCTTAAATACTGTCCCTATGGTCAATAAAGATTATAAACTTTAAAAGCTTTGACATTTTGAAATGCTTGACAGAAGAAATTCCATGAGGGGTTTTAAACAAATCAAAAACTATTTCCCAACACACTCAATGAACTTACTGCAACGACAACCAAAAGGCCTGCAACACGATAAAACATGAACTCCATATTTAAAAAAATTTAAGCATCAAGTGTGAATGAAATGTTTAAACATATTCACATACTGTTTCAAAAAATTCCAGTGTTTCATTTTCAGTAGTCTCTCTTGCAGTCTTAGCTTAGACAACAATATTGGCTATAAACTCAATTATTTCCATATCATATGGCCTTGCTATGGTAGTAAGCGTTTAGCAGCAAGAAAACAAATCTTAGACCATATTCTATATGCCATTTTTGCCATCATAATTATACTTCAAAAAAGCTTTTGGTCATGTCTCTTGGCTTGCCAATGAGTACACAGAGCTGCTACATACAACAAAGTAGGTCCTAAACAACTAAATACAATTTCATTTTCAAGAGCTGAGGTAGTAAACCAACAGATTTGCTACGGTCATTCTTGTCTTTTTTTTCATGATAAAGTGTCTCCTTTGTTGAATTTACATAAAATTGCTGTATTGGTGACAGAAAATCAAATTAAATAATAAAGGTTGAGAATCTGGAGAAGAAGCCCTGTGCCATTTGGTCACCTTTGATTAAAAACGATGCTCCTGGTTCTAAAGCATAGCGTTGACGGAACCTAATTTGATTAAACAATGTTAGTTTATGAATGGGAAGGCAATGCTATGTTATACAGCATGATTGTCATGGTGACACTGAAAAAACCGTATGACTGAATTTTTTCACAGACAAAACTGTCAGAACTCATTCCCACTCTGTGCCATCTTTTACATTTGTCTCAGACAACATACCAATTAATGTTCTTGCCATCTACTGAGTAGCTACATTGAGGAATATTAAACCCCTTTTAGATCATGGTCTGCAAGTTAACTGAAATGTTGAACATCAAAAAAAAAGAGAGATTGATATTAAGTTTAAACGCATTAGTCGTTCTTCTGGTAAAAGAAACGGGACTTCCAAGAATCTCAGAAAACCTATACTGTAGTATTTTGCAACAGAAATGTGCACATTTCACTGACTCGTCACACTTTTGTTAAACAAATGTTTCTACTAACCATGCAATACAACTGACGGCATGCCTGTGGCTGGTCTTAACTGGAGAACCTCTCATCCAGGTTATCTTTTGCGCGTTAACTGAAGGTTATCCACAAACAACTACTTTCAAAATCCCTACAAAACGGTACCCAACACAGGTTTCCAATAGCCTGCCTGATTCTTGCATGAGTCAGATAAACATGTTTTAACAATAAGTCGCTTTGGATAAAAGATTTGTGCTAAAATAGCCTTATCCATGGTATCTATAGGTTTGATGCAAATGGTGACACTAAAAACATATACTATGCAAGGTACCACCATAGTCCATCGGTACCAACAGTCAGGATTCAGCCCTCAAATAAAAGGACTTCTTGGGTCCCATTTGAAATTAGTTTGGAACATTACTATTTGCTTTAAAAGTACTGCAAGAACAATAATAAAATAAAAATACATTTTGAGTTGTATGGTCACCTGATACAAGGATCACTGAAGCATCATGATCCCACATTCTGGAATGTCCTGAGGTATAACTGTTGATAGTGTTGGTAGCATGTACACACAGGTGGTGCTAAATATGCCACGTGGTGATAACCTGGTTTACAACGTTGTCGGTCATGGTTTCACTGCATTGATATACTGTAGCAACATATGAGATGAAAATCATATGTAAAAATAGGACATCTTTCAATGAGGAAATATTGAAATCATGCTTAATCAAAAAAAAGGAAATTGTTTTAAATTAAAAATGTTCCCGTCTCTCGTCTTTAAGAAGTTATCCCAGAGGTAATCCTACCTGACTCTACGTGTTTGTTTGTGCCGACGGTAGAGCCACACAGATTTGAAATGTCACAAGGCTTTGAACTGGCACTAGTAGAGCGCTACTGACACTGGTTAAGGTAGTTGTGAAACACCTGACACAGTAGGGTGTGCATATTTGTCAGCCGATGTAAGTTTTGAGTCCCTTCAAAAAGTTATGAGGATGAAATATTTTCCTCTCTTTCACAGAAGACAACAAGAGGCACGGACATGTTAGGTATGAGGTATGTCTGTGTGTGTAAAGATATCTAACATAGTAAAGTACATACATTTCTGATAGAAACATGGACTTGTTAACTGACAAATACTGCAGCCCATCCTGAGTTATGAAGGCTACAAGTGAACAGGGGGGGGGGGGGGGGGGGGGGGGGGGTCGAGCTATTCAAACTACGCAGCAAAGCGGTACATTTCAGAGTGTTACATAATCTGCCGTGCTTTTGGAAAGTAGCTCTGAGGTTTAGTTGTTCAATAGAGAGGGAGATGAAATTCCGGACAGGAAAAGTTGTCGTTATTGTTATCCCAATAGACAAACAAAAAGGTATAAAATAAACACAAGATATTCACAGGAAAGAAGTTGCATACCTCCTTTCAAAAGTTCAACACGTACTTGTAGCGGTTTGATCAATTTCAGTCCACAAAAGCGCATTTGCCAAGACAGTGACAGGAAAAGAGTTCTCTATCAATCAAGCGTTTGCATCATCATCTCACAGAAGAAGCAGTGACACACTTCTGGACCGTTCCGTGGCGCCCAGGAGAACTTCTGAATCAGCTGATTATTCACAGGGCTGTTCAGGAGGCATGAAGAGAAAGAGGCTCAGATCAAGGACAGAACGGGGCGCCGTTTCCAAAAACTTTGCATTTTGCTTTGCTCCAATTTGAATTGCACGGTATGTAGACGGGCTTGGCATTTTCATATGCACTAATTCGATCGATAGAATGCAGATTCAGAGGGAAATGTGCATTGGCTCGACTAGCGCAGTGTTGGGTGAGCAGGCGAGTCAGGACAGCAATATCATCACAAGTTATTACTGGTCAATTTCATCATAAGATTGTTCATTACAACAAGGGAATATCTCTTTAAGGAGTGCATTCAAACTCTTTTTAGGGCAAAAAGGAGTGCTGACTATTGAGTGTCCCAGACAAGAACCGCTACTTACAGTAGACTTTACTCTAATTAACGACCTGGGATTAATAGGTCAAATAAGTGATCCATGACTACGTAGATACAAGTGCTTTTCGAACAAATCAGCATTGTACACAAACTAGTTATGTGTACTGTATAGACGGCTCTTCTACTCCCACTGTATGGCAAATGCAACTAGTTACCCACATCTCAGCTTAAACACAACCACGTCACGTTATCATCATCATCATCATCATCATCATCATCATCATCATCATCATCAAGAGTACTGCATTGTTTCATCGTGTAACTTCACTCGTCTGACGAGAGGCCCATGTTCAGAGGCTCCCTCCTGTTCTCTGAGGACACAGGCTCCCCATCCTCAGATACGGAGAGCTGAGAGTCCTGACAGGCCCCTTCCGGAAAGGCCCCCTCCTGGCTCTCTGGGGCCTCCATCCCCTCTGGCTCCTCCGTGCGGCTCATCAGCTTCAGTTTCTTCTTGGGGGGGTGTTTCAGGGTGCCCAGGCGCTCCTTGACCTTGTACTCCAGGGTACTGTGAGGGATCCCATACACCGTCTGGGCCTTGGACACGCTCATCTTCCCGCCCATCACCACGCCGATGGCCTCCTCCAGTAGCTCCGTGTTGTACTGGCGGTAGCGCCCTCTCTTCTTCCGCGGCTGTTTGGAGCCCAGGTCGGCTTCCGGGTCCGAGGTGGGATACGGGGCCCCTCCTCCTCCTCCAGAGGCCTGACGCTCGGTGTCTAGTGCCCAGAACTCACTCTCTCCTGCCAGGCTGTCCAGGCCTCCGTTGCTGCCCCTGCGGCCGTGCTTGGGGAGGATGGAGCGCAGCCTCTTTCCGAGGCTGTGGTCACAGTGTGGGTAGTTGGGCGACTCGGAGGCAAAGGAGCCCCACGAGAGGTCTCGCACCTGGGGGATCTTGAGGTCGACGGGCGGGGAGTGGGACAGGGAGAGACCCCGATCTCTGCCGCCCTCCTGAAGGAGTCCCTTGCCAAAGGAAGGGGACTTTGTGAAGAGCCCAGCGGCCTCCAAAAGGCTGGGCAGGTCTTTGATGTGGTCGCCGGCCCCTCCGTTGGCCCTGAGTTTGAGGAGGGCGCCGAACTGAGTCTTAGGGCCCCATGCAGAGCCGTTTCTGGAGAGCAAGGGCAGGAGGTCGGGCAGTCTGGAGGTGTGGTTGTGGCCGAGGTTGGGAGGAGTGTCCTCATCGCAGTCCTGGGGCTGACTGACCTCCCGTGTGATGTGCAGCGAGTGAGCGAGAGACGGGATGGGCTTAAGAGGGGCGGAGTGGCCGATATTCTCCCTCCTCCTTCCATCCTGCAGGCTCCTCATAGGCAGCCCGGCCTGTCCGTCAGCTCTCAAGGATCGCCTGATTGGATGGAAGGAAATTGGGTGTAAGCAGAGCTTGCACAGTCTCTCTTTCTAAGGGAGGATGGGTTGGGGAGGGGAGAATGTTGGCCACTCCTTTATTAGATGGCCTTGCTCGGGTAACATCACTTTATCGCTTGACTTAAATATCTGTGTGTTTGTGTGGGCTGCTTTTGAGAACGAAAAGGCTTGTGTTTGGTCATTAGTTTATTCTTGACTTTGGGATTGTCATTTCTTTTACAAATTGCGAGTCAACATAACAGTAAAAAAACAAAAACAATAATGAAATAATATCCAGGGCAACGAAAGGAAAAGAAAAAAAAGAAAATATAGGAAAAAGAGCGATAACCATCCCCCTGTGGTTGATGCAGTAAAGCAGTCTAGCGTAAAATACCTGAGCAGGGCACAGTGACTGTGGCACCAAATGATTCTAAACTGGAGCCCTTGGTTGATTTTGGGCGAGTGACGTTACCACTAAACAAGCACAGCAATAAAAGAGTAAGCCAGCACAGATGGGATGGATGTTGTGTCTTCAGATGTTATGCAAAGATCTGTAAATCACCATATAAACTAAACCGTCATGGATGCTGATACTTTGATGGGAAACCCCATTAAATGCAGGCTGACTGTGTGAGTTGAAAACCCCAACAGGCAATGCGCCCAAAGAGTGCACAGCTTTGTGAGATAAGACCATCATTGGGATTGTTAACTGGGATTGTGGAAATCTCATTAACCAAACAACCATCGGAATTGATAAGCGGAGCAGTGATCAAGTACAGGAGCAGGAATGAAGGGAGTAATCAAACGGAGCCAAGGAACAAACCACGGTGGGGCGTAGACCTAGCATGGTGTAAGTCAATATCATTAGGATTGAAGTCCGCTCTAAGCATTTTTCTAAATATTCCCAGTGGCCTGACGGGATCCGTTTTCATCTGGGCGCTCTCTTTGAAACCCTAGATCAAAGATCAGGCAGGAGGAGCAGACACCAGAAGACGGCATCATTGGACGTGCTGCCGAGAGCCAGATCAAATCCAGCGCAGGCTCGCTGGGCTGGAGATTGAAATCGCTTCAGATCGGCACGTCTTCCCAGAGCTTTGCTCTCTGCTAGTGAACAGAAGCTTGAGCGGGCAACTGATGCTTAATTTATGAAAAAAATCGCAATTTCGTTTCATGCATGCACCGCTTAAAACTAACTAACATCTATGCCATAGTGTATAATACTGCTAGGGGAAAACACAAGGCTATCAAAGTTAACGGACCTCGTCAACAAATCCATGTTTTCAGTGGAATCTGCTGGTCCTACTTGCCAATTGATAGAAAACGCATGTTTTTTTAAACACAGTGTGAATATGTGCATGAAAGGGGGGACTATTCCTGTTCACACTCAACATCCCCACCAGAATATATGATGTCGGCTTTAGCAGGTAGGTGGTCCTTCATGGAGTCCCTATGAGACCATCCCTACCATCACACACACACACAAACAGACACACACACACACACACAGGTTGCTCTTACCCTCTGAGAGTGGGTGTGGCCTGGGAGAGGGGAGGGCTGCGGACGTGAGGGCTGGTCCAGTTCTGGCCCTTCTTGAGGGACAGGTCCAGGACTCCATCTGGGAAGAAGAGAGGTGGGGTCAGGGATCTTAGATCAACATGGGTCGGTACAAGAGGCAAACAGGAACAGGAGTAGAAGTGTAATTCATAACCGTTTTATTCTAACGGAATGGCAGTACATTAAGAAAGACTAAGGACCAAACCAACTGGTGAGGCGAGTCTTTCTGCTACTAATGGTTCAGGGCCAGGGCTCGTGTGACACGCGCCAGTCTATCCAGGACCCCGTGGTCACCTTGTTCCCTGGTGTCGGCCGGAGGCTTCTTGATGGTCAGGTCAAGCGGAGAGTCCTGGTCGGCCATGAGGAGCTTGCTGAGGACGGGGTTCTGGTCGTGTGCAGAGGCAGCTGCAGTAACCCCGGGGCTGACAGCAGGGGGCACCGCCGAGGGAGGGCGCGGCAGGCTTTGGTCTGTGGTGGGCTGGGGGCTGTCCTGAGAGGAGCTGGTTTTTGAGGTATATTCGGCAGCAAACTGGCGAATCATTCGCTGCATGATCTCCCGAGCAACTACTGGAATGTGCGGGTCCGAGAAGCTAGGGACATCTGGGGGAGGGAACCACAAAGACATGGTAAACATCTCCCACAACATCTCCCACAACATCTCCCACATCGGTGGCCTGCAGCTCCACAAATTCCCAGCACAGACTTGGACTGAGATTTTAAGACATTGCAGAAGAAGACTCTTTATGGAGAGATCCATCGTATACTGTGTCCATACAATGTGGGATTGTTATCTACCAACTGTTTGAAGACACTCCTACGGAAGTGGAATCGTAAGGAAGTCTTCCATTGGGACAGTTGAAGTACCTTTTTTGTAGAGGACTGCAGTGAGGAACTCTTCTGCTTGCTTCTCAAGTCTGGTGATTTTGGTCTGCTCCTTTCCTAGGAGAGGTTTGGACTCACTGTCTGGCTCCTGGCTGCTAAGGCCAACCAGATGCTCCTGGGGTATCACAAAAAGCAAACAAATAAAAAGAGGGTCATTTGGCACTCTGGAACAATCACAGGAAATGAAAAATTTCAGCTGGATGAATGGTGTCAACACTGACAGACGTATAAAACCAGTGTTCGCTTAAGATGAGTTTCAAGATTTTGCATCTCAACATTTAGGAGTGGCAATATTATTTCTGGTGCAAAAACAAAGAAAAGGATGAGGAAGAAAAAGTCCTATATGGCTTATGAAAACGAACGTGACAGATTTGACACAGGGCAAGCTAAGGGGTGACTTTCATGGGTTAGCGAGGAGCAGTAAGCCAATGGGCGGAAGAGAACAGAACAGGGAAGTTCCTTCTTCTAATCTTCCGTCACAAACGGAAAAGCTTCGGTCGGCAAAATGATCCATCTCAATGAATCAGGGCAGTTGCTAGGGAATGTGCAGCAGAGCTGCTCTCTGGTTGACATCCATTAGAATGCTCTTTGAATCCAAATGTTCTTTTGGTTGTTTTTACAAGGAAAAGGCAGTTTTCGAACGCAGACTGTTGCAAAGGGATTTGTGAATGATTCAGTTTCACCCTTGCACCATTCATTCAAACAGTCTTTGCCAACGGAAAGATAAGACTCCTGGCTTTTGTGTGTTTTTTTTGTGGTGCTTGTAGCATGCAATGCTGAATGGTGAAAGGTGAGATGGTGGGGACACAGATTCCAGAGAGAAGTACAGGAGGGAAAAGAGACACTACCTTCACTTTCTCTCGTCTTAAACAGCAGAACAGACAGTTTTCATGAAATGACCAATCTGACACCCCTTCAGGCTCACAATCTGTAGATCCAAAAGAAAGAGGACAGTTCAGATGAGGAATGGTACACAGTGATAAAATAATAAAATAACAAAATAAATATAAAAATAAAACTAAACCACTAACACAATGAAGACATCATATTCTGAAACCTCACAAAAAAATCCCAGACATCTGGATCAATGGTATTGTAAATGGTGCAATCAGTTATTTTTTGCCAGACTCAAACCGCCCTGTCTTATGTGAAGAGGAGCCTACACCATATGAGAATGTGTGTCTGATTGGACACTGAAACTTGATGAGAATGCACAAGACACAGCGAGTGTAATCTCCAATCAGATCAAATAGTTCGTAGACCCAGAGTGTCTATTTCCAGTTAGCTAGCTTGCAATTTGGCTGGCCATGGCCAAATAACATGGGCTGAATAGCTTTCTGGAACAAGCATGTATATATAGAGATAAAGCACGGAAACACTTTAATATTCTCAAGCTACGAATGATATCCTTCATAGAAAGATGGGAGCATATGTTGTTAAATAAAAACTTTTGCGAAAGTGTATAAATATAGCGACAAGAAGAAAATATGGACACATGTTGATTTGACCAATGAACTTCACATTCCAATTAAGAATGAGAGACTTCCGGACTAATCGTTATGAAAAACACTTTTCTTTATTCCTTTTTTCAGCTCCAGCATACATGTGGCATGAGCGGTTGCCATGGTAATGTATGTGCACCGGGTTAACCTTCAGCTAAAAACAACTTTAATTGAGAACTGCACAATACGGTGAAAGACCTTAGGTAGTTCAAAAGGACTACGCAAACAAATGCAGTCAAAGGCATCTTAGTAGGAATGTTGAATAAGCAGATTGCAGATAAGATTGCAGATACGAAGATTGAATACGCTTTTCATAGGTTATTTAGAAATGGTAATTGCCCAAACACAATGACACTGTGATAAGATGAAGCACACACTGGAATTCCTTTTATTTCCATCATTTCATCATAAGGCAGTCTTACTGAATAGAGGTATTCAAAAGTTGTTTTCCTCCTTTAGGAATGTATTTTTGGGGGGTTGCTTCTGATTCCTTGTAGCAACATTATGGTAGGGACCCGTAGCCAGTTTTATAGACTTGACTAGGAACTACACAGTGTGTTATTATATGATGCCATCTCTAATGATCGTCTCTGCAACTGGTTTGATGGCTCGAATTGTCCTGTTGTAAACAACAACAAAAAACAATTGGTATTGTGCTCCTCGTCGTCGTCGTCGTCATCTGCCGCTTGTCCGGGGATCGGGTCGCGGGGGCAGCGACCTAAGCAGGGAGGCCCAGACTTCCCTCCCCCCGGCCACTTCCGCCAGCTCTTCCTGGGGGACCCCAAGGCGTTCCCAGGCCAGCTGAGAGACATAGTCCCTCCAGCGTGTCCTGGGTCTTCCCCGGGGCCTCTTCCCAGTGGGACGTGCCCGGAACACCTCACCAGGGAGGCGTCCAGGAGGCATCCTAATCAGATGCCCGAGCCACCTCAGCTGGCTCCTCTCGACGCGGAGGAGCAGCGGTTCTACTCTGAGCCCCTCCCGGATGACCGAGCTTCTCACCCTATCTCTAAGGGAGAGCCCGGACACCCTACGGAGAAAGCTCATTTCGGCCGCTTGTATTCGCGATCTCGTTCTTTCGGTCACTACCCATAGTTCGTGACCATAGGTGAGGGTAGGAACGTAGATCGACTGGTAAATAGAGAGCTTCGCCTTTCGACTCAGCTCCTTCTTCACCACGACGGACCGATGCAGAGCCCGCATCACTGCGGACGCCGCACCGATCCGCCTGTCGACCTCGCGCTCCATTCTTCCCTCACTCGTGAACAAGACCCCGAGATACTTGAACTCCTCCGCTTGGTTCAGGATCTCCTCCCCGACCCGGAGATGGCACTCCACCCTTTTCCGGTCGATTACCATGGCCTCAGATTTGGAGGTGCTGATTCGCATCCCAGCCGCTTCACATTCGGTTGCGAACCGCTCCAGTGAGAGCTGAAGGTCACGGCCCGATGAAGCCAACAGGACCACATCATCCGCAAAAAGCAGCGACCCGATCCTGAGGTCACCAAACCGGACCCCCTCAACACCCTGGCTGCGCCTAGAAATTCTGTCCATATAGGTAATGAACAGAATCGGTGACATAGGGCAGCCCTGGCGGAGTCCAACCCTCACCGGAAACAAGTTCGACTTACTACCGGCAATGCGGACCAAACTCTGGCACCGGTCGTACAGGGACCGGACAGCCCCGATCAGGAAATCCGGTACCCCGTACTCTCGGAGCACCCCCCACATGAGCCCCCGAGGGACACGGTCGAACGCCTTTTCCAAATCCACAAAACATGTGTAGACTGGTTGGGCGAACTCCCATGTACCCTCCAGGACTCCGCGGAGGGTATAAAGCTGGTCCACTGTTCCACGGCCAGGACGAAAACCACATTGCTCCTCCTGAATCCGAGGTTCGACAATCCGACGGACCCTCCTCTCCAGGACCCCTGAATAGACTTTCCCAGGGAGGCTGAGGAGTGTGATCCCCCTAAAGTTGGAGCACACCCTCCGGTCCCCCTTTTTAAAGAGGGGAACCACCACCCCGGTCTGCCAGTCCAGAGGCACTGTCCCCGATGTCCACGCGATGTTGCAGAGTCGTGTCAACCAAGACAGCCCTACAACATCCAGAGCCTTAAGGAACTCCGGGCGGACCTCATCCACCCCAGGGGCCCTGCCACCGCGGAGCTTTTCAACCACCTCGGCGACCTCAGCCCCAGAGATAGAAGGGCCCCCCCCGATGTCCCCAGACTCTGCCTCCACGTCGGAAAGCGTGTTGGTGGAATTAAGGAGGTCTTCGAAGTATTCCTTCCACCGATCCAGGACGTCCCCCGTCGAGGTCAGCAGCGCACCATCCCCACCGTATACAGTGTTGACAGAGCACTGCTTCCCCCTCCTGAGCCGCCGGATGGTGGTCCAGAACCTTTTTGAAGCCGTTCGGAAGTCATTCTCCATGGCCTCGCCGAACTCCTCCCATGCCCGGGTTTTTGCCTCCGCGACCGCCAAAGCCGCGTTCCGCTTGGCCTGCCGGTACACATCAGCTGCCTCTGGAGTCCTACCAGCCAATAAAGTCCGATAGGCCTCCTTCTTCAGCTTGACGGCATCCCTCACCTCCGGAGTCCACCACCGGGTCCGAGGGTTACCGCCGCGACATGCACCGACCGCCCTGCGGCCGCAGCTCCGGTCAGCCGCTTCAACAATGGAGGCCCGGAACATGGCCCATTCGGACTCAATGTCCCCGGCCCCCCCCGAGACATGATCGAAGCTCTCCCGGAGGTGGGAGTTGAAGCTCCTTCTGACAGAGGGTTCCGCCAGACGTTCCCAGCAGACCCTCACATTACGTTTGGGCCTGCCAGGCCTGACCGGCGTCCTCCCCCACCATCGAAGCCAACTCACCACCAGGTGGTGATCAGTTGACAGCTCCGCCCCTCTCCTCACCCGAGTGTCCAAGACATGCGGCCCCAAGTCCGATGACACGACTACAAAGTCGATCATCGAACTGAGACCTCGGGTGTCCTGGTGCCAGGTGCACATATGGACACCCTTATGCTTGAACATGGTGTTCGTTATGGACAAACCGTGTCTAGCACAGAAGTCCAACAACAAAACACCACTCGGGTTCAGATCGGGGGGGCCGTTCCTCCCAATCACGCCCCTCCAGGTCTCACTGTCATTGCCCACATGAGCATTGAAGTCCCCCAGGAGGACGAGGGAATCCCCAGGAGGAGCGCTTTCCAGCACCCCCCCCAGAGACTCCAAAAAGGGTGGGTACTCTGAGCTGCCGTTTGGTGCATAAGCACAAACGACAGTGAGGACCCGTCCCCCCACCCGAAGGCGGAGGGAGGCTACCCTCTCGTCCACCGGGGTGAACCCCAATGTACAGGCGCCGAACCGAGGGGAAACCAGTATTCCCACCCCAGCTCGACGCCTCTCACCAAGGGCAACTCCAGAGTGGAAGAGAGTCCAGCCCCTCTCAAGGAGACTGGTTCCGGAGCCCACGCTGTGCGTCGAGGCGAGGCCGACTATATCTAGCCGGAAACTCTCTACCTCGCGCACCAGCTCAGGCTCCTTTCCCGCCAGCGAGGTGACGTTCCACGTCCCTAAAGCTAACTTTTGCAGCCGAGGATCGGACCGCCAAGGCCCCCGCCTTCGGCCGCCGCCCGTCTCACACTGCACCCGACCCCCATGACCCCTCCTGCGGATGGTGAGCCCACTGGAAGAGGGTCCCACGTTGTCTCTTCGGGCTGTGCCCGACCGGGCCCCATGGGAAAAGGCCCGGCCACCAGGCGCTCGCCATCGAGCCCCACCCCCGGGCCTGGCTCCAGGGGGGGGCCCCGGTGACCCGCTTCCGGGCAGGGGCAACTGAGAACCATTGTTGTATTTCTTCATGGTTGGTTTTTTGAGCCACGCTTTGTCTGGTCTTTCACCTGGAACCTGTTTGCCTTGGGTGACCCTACCAGGGGCATGAAGCCCCCGACAACATAGCTTCCAGGATCACTAGGACACGCAAACCCCTCCACCGCGGTAAGGTGGTGACTCAAGGAGGGGTATTGTGCTCCTATTGAAGGAAAAAAAAAAAAGGGGTCCATCTCTGTAGAAGAGGTCATCAAAACCCAAATAAAGCTCACCATTGTTTTGGTAGCATTGGGGCATTGTCAAAATATCTGAAAGATTTGTACAGACTTTAAGTCTGGCCCGGCGCCAGCCAAAACACCAACTTCATATGAGCACAATGCCCCCTGTCTCCCTCGCCAGAGGACTGCCTTGTGGAGACAGGAGAATGCAGAGGGGTACAGCATGGTACAATGGTGCTACATTGTCCAAACCACACTACTAAAATTCTTACACGCGCGGCGGACTCACTAAATAATAAACTTGTAATCCAGAAACTGATTTTGTGTGTGTGTGTGTTGTGAAACACTAACTTACTTGCATATATTACAGAGTTATAATGACAAATGGTTCTGTTGTGGATTTTTTTGACAATGTTGACTTACCTTTAAATAATGTTAAATCTTCTACCAGCCCAGGCCCAAACAAGCCCTCCAGAATGCTCTCAAAACCTAAGGAGAGGGAAAACACCTCATTAACACACCTATAGCAACAGTAGTAGTCACTCGCACTCGAAAAAACAAAAAAAGCACTGTTCCAAATAAATTCACTTCTAGTAAAAACAAAAATATTTAAAAAATTGAAAAATATTTGAACCAATTCCCTCCCCCATTTTGTGCGTGCCATTAAGAAGACTGACTCTTCATCAAGATTGCCCAATTTCTGACTACCCAGAGGCCCCAATATAATATGCTCCCTGAAAGAAAGTATATCAATTAGTCTGCATTGCAGTGATTGAGCACCACCCATTCAACACCTACATCCTTTGACTTTCCTTTTAATCTCCACAACCCCCCTCCACAAACCTATTCTCAACCCCCCCCCCCCACCTGCTCTCCACTCCTGTTAAAGCACACATTAACAGCCCTCACCCCAGCTTTTATTTTAACAGTAAATACATGCACTAGGTCCTGCAGTTGCCAAGCAACCGGAGCAACTACAGAGTTGAGGTACTAGTATGTAGCAGAGCTTAAATGAGCCTGTCAGAAGAAAGATGGTTGGCTGATGAGAAATAAGGAGCCTGAATATAGCTGCCCCCCCCCACCCCCCACCCCCTTAACCATAATATGGCTTTGACCGGGGTCACGATAGGAAGTCGTTTTAAATTGCTCAGCGGCCCTCAATTGTTTTCTGCCACCCGTGGCAACCAATGGGCTGTCCCCTACCAAATCCCAAACTCCGCCCACCCGTCACTTCAACAGAGACACATTCCTTTGATAGGATTTCAAACCCTGTCTGATGGCTCTACATTTGATATCCATTGATGGATGTCCCTGTTGGTAGAACGGTAAGAGGGTCTTTGGTCCTAGCTGTGTGGTTCAGGGTTACGTCATACGAGGCAACACTTACTGACTGTGGTAGGGATTAGGGATGGGCATTCGACTAAATTGTCTTAATCGATCGTCGGGAGAATTAACAATCGATTTTCGATTAATCATTAACATTTTTATATAAAAATTCACTATTTCTAGGCTATATTAAAATGCAGTGAAAATAGAAAAAACAGCGTGTTTCCGCATTGAGATCTGTGGCTATTACAAGAAAAACAACTATTTCTGTAACTCCTAGAGGCAGCTAGAAGCCTGTGCTCAAACACAATTGACCCTTGTTTTTTTCCCGGCTAATTAACAAAGCTTCATAAAAACCTTTGCCCTCAACAATACTTAAGGGTAGCATATCCATCTCGATGGACTTGCAGATCCGTTGGGTAATTTTCTCTGCTCGTTGTGCATCGCAGCTCCTCCGTGCTAGCACCGAGAGCAGGATGCACCGCCACTAACCAGGGTCGGATTTACGTTCTTCAAGTGGTACATCATTTGAGTCGTGGAGGAGTTGTATTTGTACTCAGCTTTGCAGTGTTGGCAGTGAACAAAGTAATGTTTTAGTCAATATGGTCTCACGCTACACTTCGCCGTGAACTCTTCATGTTTACTTTTTTTAAAATACATGGAAACTCGCCGGTAACCGAGTAGGCATATGTGGCATTTTGGTAAAATGTTTACTTGCTGCCACATAGCGAAATCCATTGCATTCTTTCAAGACTCACACTACGCAACAGAACACGCATTAGTTTTATCGATGAACAAATAATGTCATCGACTAAATTCTTAATGGTCGATAATCGATCGTCGATTAATTATGCCCATCCCTAGTAGGGATGGTTCAATCCTACAATAACATCGGACATAAGTCACATTACTTCATCATACCCCTCCTCCACTATAGTCCTACAACTGGATTCAAGTACTGACACAAGGGGGCCAACCAAGAAGCTTTAAATATTAAAAAGTGGTGCAGTTTGAAAAATGTGCTATATATTTGGAGGATCCACATACCCAGCATAGAAGGTTCCACAGCTGCAGAACTAACCAGTCCTCCATTACAAAATTGGAGGCTGAAATTATTCCTTTGTAACACCCAGTATATTATCTGCAAAACTGCATTTCAAAAGGCTCCATTTTATGTGAAGCCTACACTGTCAGCTGTTATGGTAAATTGTATGCCATGTTGGCTACTACAGTCTCTATACAAACTACTGTCTCTATAAAGCCCCCATTAAACCTCCTGTCTATAAAGCAGTCTCTATACAGCCTGTATACAGTCAACAGTCTATGTACAGTCTATAGTCCATGTAGTTTACAACAATCTATATACATGCAGTCTACAGATTATGTATAGTATGCAGTCCCCAGTCTATGTCAACATGTTCCAAGCATCCAAGTCCATATACAGTCTATATGCAGTCTACAGTCTATATACAGTCTATATTCTATGTTGGCTACATTCTATACAACATAGTCTCATTAAGCCCACACAATCCATACTATCACGCCATTGGGTCAACATAGCTGCTCCAAAACTACAACAGATAGACGCACTGGAGCGTTAAAGAGGTCAGAGGGAACATCTGTTTACTGAACCTAAATCAAAGATCCTGTCCTACAAAACAAAGCAAGCTCTGGAAACAAGTCCCAAATCCACAACATAAAGATGCATTTATCATGCAGCAGTCCAACACTGGTAAATAATATAGATATATATATATATATATATAAAATATATGCAAGGACCCCCTTCTCTGTAGTTAAATTTGTGTCCCTTCAGATCACTCCAACAACCCAATCCTATATTATCCTCCATGGAATGTGTCGCTCATTAGTCTGTGAATGTAACAATACACCCAGGTTGTTATCTTCACTGGCACTCATCAGACTTCGTTCAAAAGGGATGAAGGGGCGCATCGCTGATTGAATGAAGTAGATCATACTCACTAATGTTTTCAACGATGATAAAAAGCAAGACATGACCCATAAGCCTACGGCATCCATTTCCTTCCTCAGCCAAGAGTGAATCTAATCAAAGGCTGTCATCACTTAAATGCTTTTCTTTCTCCCAGCCTCCGTACCCAAATGCAACCTCCCCCCCCCCACCCCACTTAAGAACAGTAGACAGAGAGTGAAGCAGAGAAAAGCAGAGGGAGTGTAAGTGAAAGAGAGTAAAAAAAAAGGCGACTCTGTCTGTGTGTGTGTGTGTGTGTGTGTGTGTGTGTGTGGGGCGTAAGAGAGCACAAGAGAGGTTTGGTGTGCCTTTAGCTGGAGTATTGGTTTGTCAGTTTCTGGGTTAGTGCTCAGGACTTTAGCTGCAACGCTCCAATCCCATTTCTGAAATATTTCCCAGGCAGTGGAAAGAAACTAGGTCATCCACTTGGGTTTGACAGATCAGCGGCCGCCACATACAACTAATTCTCTTCAAGAACTCTTTTAGGGTCCTTCAACACGAGGCGCCTTTTAACCCCCCCATTTTCTAGAAATGACCCACCGTTCTTTGGAAGGACGACTTACAAACGTAACGTTACAAAGCACACCTCGTTTAGTTGACGACGGGTCTACGTGTCTGAAACCAATCGTCGGGTTTCTTAAAAAGGCATGAAAACAGCATGGACTCTGGACATGCACTGGAGATCAAATATAGATGAAGCTGACTAGTGTAGCTGCCATGCTCAATCACCCAGCGAAGCAAAGGGAGGATTTTAAAAAAATACATATTTTCATAAACATAACAGTGCACATACATAGAGAAAACGTGGTTGGGATCCACACACTCACACATCGCCAACAACATCCAACAAACATTTGGCGCTTGGATTATCCCAGAAGTCTTTCCTTGGTTTGACCATTTGGTGCAAAAGCTTAGGCTAAATCATTAGCCAATTAACTATAGAGTGAAATGAATTAGGCCAACATTCACATCCTGCAGCACAAAGCTGGATATATGGTACTTAAGATAGCCTGGAGATATGATATTAACTAAGCGCGAGGTAAAGAGGTGAGGAACGGCGTGATAATGAGAAAGATGAGAGCCAATAACCATAAAAAGAACCTCTAATGAGAAGTCAAGCTTGAAGGGAGAGGAATCAATTAAAGGCAAAATCCTGGAAGACAATTTGAAAGCGTGCCATGGAAGAGTCCAGCTAGCATGTTTTCAATTGTAATTGTTCATATTCATATATAATGAGTAATTGTTCATATATATTTTTATTTTTATTAAACAAGCTTCAAATGCATTTTTCCAGTTCCAGTAGACGAGGCTGGGTGTGTGAACAGAGTGTACCAGAGTGACCATCTCAGTACTCATCGGTTCCTCGCCCGTATCAAAAAGATCCCTAAAACCAGAACCGTGTGGAACACAGAACACGCGTTTACAGCTCATAAAACACCCCACGGTTAAGTGCCAGAGCCATCTTTAATAACGCAATACCTCAGACGCAGCCTATTCTTTTACGGAAACCATCATATTCAGCCTGCCTGCCCACGGACCCTTCAGTGAAGTCCACAGCCTCGCACTGCTCACCTGCATACCTAAACACAGATCTCAATGCCATGGCAACGCTGTCATTACCTCTCCATTTAGCTCTGGCTGAGCACTCAGGTGCAGGGAGGTGGCGGGCTACTGCAGAGGAGGTCGGGTGAAGCTGTAACGCACACCACGTTGAGCAAACACACACACACAAACTTAAACGTCGTCATATTTGTCCGGGGTCTTGGTTAGCGATGACTAGATACTTTGAATGACTGTGCTTCGGGGCTATAAATCCACCCCATCATCTGTCCTTTCTGAGATCAACCATGTCAGTGTGTGTGTGCGTGTGTGTTTACTTAGAGTAAAGGCATTGCCCAATCCCAATCTCCCTTAGCCTTCTCCTGACCTACATCTCCCACCAATCAGGGCTGAGTAGAGAGGAGAGATTTGGAGTGACACCCTCGCCCTACCCAGCAGCACTTAAGAACCGAAATCCCCTTTTAGTGGGCTCTGAGTAACAAATGCCCTTCGGCCCGAAATCCAAACCTTAAC
Organism: Hypomesus transpacificus; assembly: GCF_021917145.1. Taxonomy (NCBI): domain Eukaryota; kingdom Metazoa; phylum Chordata; class Actinopteri; order Osmeriformes; family Osmeridae; genus Hypomesus; species Hypomesus transpacificus. The sequence goes on along the minus strand of NC_061070.1, from coordinate 3,520,888 downwards.
CTACTTAAGCTTATTTAATGAACGCGGATCGCACCATTTAGGCTGGGTTTCAACGTTATTTACTCTAAATCTTCAGGACTACCACAGAGTCCCCATGTTTTACCGTGTGTGTGTGTGTAGCATATTAGATCATGATTCTGTTGCTGGAAATCTCGTCCTTCCCTGGTTTGGTACAGTGGATTAGTGGAACGCCATATGTAGTAGTGTAGTAGAAAGGAACCAGGCCTAAGCCTACACGGTTAAGTGAGCGATGCTGGCAGCCAACCCCATTCAGTGGCCCAAAGGCAACTTTGTGTTTCTGTTGCAGCATGCTGCTTCCTGTTAAACATAAACAGGAAACGAGACGGGCGAGAGTAACCATGGCCACCAGGCACCTGTTTAATCAAGACGTTGGTGGAGAAAGGATTCACCCCACTAATTCAGACGTTCACGTGATATTTTTCCCGCGGGCGAGCCCCAATTCCCAGAAACCCCTGACGAAAGAATAAACAAACGCTGAGAAAAACACACACACGTGGGTGCAACGGATTACCGCGAGCATGTGTGCATGAGCAGGGCTGCGGAACAGTGTTTGTTAGCAGTGTGTGTGTGTGTGTGTGTGTGTGAAACGGTTGTTGAGTGCATCTGTACATGGGTTCTTTGGTTAAACGTCAATGATAATTCAACACCCTTGACTTGACAGACGACAATAAATAGGCTGATTATGAAGCTGCGCGGGCAGAAACGTGTTCGAGAGCAATAATCTCAAGAATCCTAACTGCTTGAATGAAGCCCCCGTTTTTTTCTTCCACGAGGAAACCGCTGCAACACTGACCATACCCGTGTCTCTCTCTCTCCAAATGTTAATAGTATGCAAACATTTCATCATATAGCTGCAGAGCCATTTCCCCTTTGGCAGCTCTTAATCTTCTCCTTCTCTTCCCTCCTTTTGCTTTTATCCTTTCCCCCCCCGTTTGGATTTTCCTCCTCATCTCTCATCTGCCCCTTTCCCCTTTCTTATGGATCCTCCCTTGTTTTTCTGTACCCTGGCCTTTAGGGTCTAACACTCGTGGAGACACCGCCTGCGCAATATCGCCGTGTGGCGCAGGAAGTTCTATTCATTTCAAATTTTGCCCAGCAACATGTTGCGCATATGATGGGTATATTGAACGCATTAATCAAATCCGATACCTGTCCAGATGTATCAAAACATCCAATGTTGTGCTAGCCAGCAATTCTTTGCTGTAAATTACAATTACGGTGATATCCCGAGGCGGCAAGAATAATATTCTGCTCCATCGTGGGGATTTTGTTTTTGTGCCGTTGGCTGCGTTCAGGTAGTGAGGTAGGTTGCGTGCAACACTTCGCAATCATGCAGGCGATTCGTCCCTAGCGTCAGACTCTGCTCTCCCTCCCCCTCTGGTAGCTGTCACCCAATCGGAAGCCTCAGTCTCACCGCGGCCCCCAAACACAGCAACAATAACAGTAATAACAGATACTAATAAGATTATTATAATAATGACATCAAACACTGCTCTAGGGCCAAAGTATGTGGAGGGAAGCAAAGAAAATGAACTGGTTTTGGACGTGGGGGAATTTCCACACTTTAAAAGCAGCGCAGGTTTTCACCATCATATGACGCTCACATGTAGCAATGCCGACCCTGCCCCAAGCTGCACAAAGGAGCTCATTGACATGTACAAGCCGACCACTCATACTTATGAGTACAGGCTAGAGGCTGGAGGCTAGCTAGAGGCTGGTGGCTAGCACCCAGGAACAGTGGACAGCCAGGGGGAGAGATCTCACAGCAACACTGGAAGCTTTCCATGAACATGAACTCATCCAATCACACCGAGGGCCAATTTCATGGAGCGCTTTTTAAATGAACATCTTTGAGCCAGTGGAACCCAGGGTGGATATGTTAGACAAATAAACAGAAACAACCTCATCCTGTTTGGGGAAGTTTTCTATCTACAGCACCGAGCCATCGCCAGGCTGCATGGTGATGTAGAGGGCAGGCGCATGGTGGCTACATCCACTCCCCCCCAGCCTCACACAGACAGTAACACTGTCTGTTTTGAGAAGCCCACTGGACCATTCTAAAAACACCAACAAACAGACTGGACACAGGCAGCGGGCCGAGCCACCTCAAAACACGGCTTTCGCCTCGCCTACGACTAGGCTAGCTGCCACCAGGAGGGTTTAGGGTTGCCATCCTACACAGGACACAAGTCACTTGCTCCACACACGTCATTCCAAACTGATTTAAAAATGTCAAAAAGGCACACGAAGACCCATGAACCCACGGAGTTAAGAGTGGGGGACTCAGTTAGCATACAGGATAGCCGGACACACAGACACACAATCGTTTCTGCTGTTCTCCACAAGACAATCGATCTCCTCTCTCTCTCTCTCCACACATGAAAACACACAAAGATGAGGAGGACAAAATGTCCAATTCAAATTCAACAGGGTGGTTGACGGTAGCGTGAGGCACAATCTGTCCACCCGAAAAAAAAGAGAAGAGAAAAGCGAAACAAAAAGCCTAGCCTTGTTGTTGTGGCTGAACAGAATCACGCTGGACTTCACTGCAGGCTAGTAGAGCCTGGTTCACATGGCAGCACTATCTGCCTCACAGTACATTATCTGCGGTACTTACTATATGGTCTAGACTTTCTGTATGTCGCTTGGTTAAAAGCAACTGCTAAATGAAAATAACTTAAATGTGAAACATACATTTGTGGATTCAAAGTTGAAGAACACTGACTGGCTGACAGAAAGTTCACACACAAAAGGTTCACCGAACACCTTTACAGTAAGTTTGTGTTAATGCTAAAATGATGGTGAATGTGTCCATGGAGTGTAATAACACAAACACTCGTGCAATAGAAACAGGTACAACTGACACAAGATTATACAGTCATTGTAAGTAGAAAGGTTAAAGCCATTCCAATATAACAGAAGCCTTGGACACATTCCATGTTCTTGGACTTATCCAGCCGCACCAGACAAGGATAACCTAGAGCAGGGGTGTCAAACATACGGCCCGCGGGCCGGAACCGGCCCCCAAGGAGGTTCGATCAGGCCCGCAGGATAATTTGAAAGTGGAAAAAATGCATAAAAGACATGGAATTAATATTTTTAATTCGCTGCAATTCTTTGCACTCTTTCCATCAGAGTAGAAGACAAGCCGCATCACTGAGACAGACTGAAAACAGCAGACGGTATCAATTAATACCTTGGTCTCTACTAGGGATGGGCGAACGATGCCTTGTGAAGCTTTGATGGTTTCTTCCGGATTGTGCCGGCCCAAAGAGCCGAACTATCGGCGCTTTGAAAATGAACAGCGTCATCTAGCAGCCGTTTAAACTGGCTGAATGAGGCGTAGTGGTTGTCTCCGACGGTAGACTACCCTACGTTATTCAATATTTAATTAAGGCTACATGTGTTCATTTTGATCTGATATTAGTGCTCACACATTAAAATGTTGTGATACATCCGTAGGCCTTTAGAATTATGTCATTTTCTCACAGTAAAAGTTAAAGAATATCGTACGAGATTCACTGGACTGGGGCGCGAACTTGGGATCCCAGATTCGCATTAACAATATGTAATCGTACAACGCTTTAACCAACTACACCACCGAAGAGATCATTACTTGTTAAAGCGGTTGGACGGACTTTATACGATATGGTCTTTATATCAATTAAACTAGATAACACAGAAGAAAGACATGATATTTTGGTTATTTATAGCAGAGTATGGTATAATTTTAATGGTCCGGCCCACTTGACATCTCCCTAGGCCGTATGTGGCCCACGATGCGAAATGAGTTTGACACCCCTGACCTAGAGGGTGCAGGCCAACCTACCTGCCCACTGCAACGTTATAGGATACAAAAAAGGCACTTAATGCTACTTAATTTACACAAAACGAGAACATTCCTCTGAGCCTGGCGTCTAGCCCTACTTCCTCATTGCAGCAATGCGCGCACCCGACAGATTGTTTGAGCAAAGCTTGTTGACCCCCCTGAACAACCACGAGCATCGCCCTCCCCCAACCAAAATACTGTAAAATTTCACGAGAACGCGCAGCTCGGCAATTCGCTGTTGGTGGAGAGGCTTTAATCTTGCATACGGTTGGTACTCTCTTAAAAAAAATAGCCCACGTCGTTTCTTTAACGACAACTGCATTACAAACAAGCATACAAATAAAACATTTCAGAATATAAACACGAACATTTTCTAACAGCAACACACACGCAGCCGTGTCAATTCCAGGGAGGAAACAGTTGAGGACAAAAAGTCGCTCCGTGTTGCCCCTCACGGACGGCGCGTTTTATGCACATTTACCGGTGGACCGGCATTTAAAAACCTACCGGACAGTTTCGGCGTGCTTTACAGAGCATCCTTACCTACACAGTGGATGAGTTTGTGGCGCCACGAGTCAAGTTCCTGCCGAAAGCCGCGCCTCTCGATAGTGCATTGCTGCCTCTTGCACAAACTCGCCATTTTCTACCGATCTCTTCCGAGAGCGCGCACGTTAGAGGAGAGGGGGATGCGCGCTACAATTGCAACGGGCACGCGCCGCTTTAGCAGCCAGTACAGCTTTCAGTTCGTCAAATATAATCGGAGACCTACGTAGAAATTGTGCTACAGTCGTTGATCCCCCCCCCCCCCCCCCCCCCTTATACTGTTAATTATGGTCTTTGATTTTATATGTTTTTTTTATGGCGCAACTTGTTGACCATTCCCTATCAACACACCTGCATGGTGCAAAAGTAAATTAGAAAAAACAGGAGTAGTTTATTTAAAATGATCATGCGACTTGCATTAGAATTACCGAATCGATCAACTGAGCAGGTGCATCGGATCGTTTATTATTACCATGTATTAGCCGACACAGCAGACTACAGTACATCTATAAACACGTTTTACCTTTCCTTTACTGTTCCTACCACTGACTCCATAGTCTGCTGAAATACACCAAGCCAATCAGATCCCGGTTCAAATGAGCGGCAGCCACAACCATGCAATGAAACGGCTCGATGGTCGGGACTCTGATGCTTGTGCACTGAACACAGTACACACAGCAGAGAAGGTGTGAAAATGGAAGCGAAAACGTAGCTATCTGTTGTCGGGAGATCTCATACCTGTACCTGCCCGGCTACTGTAAAGGAGTCCATGCCCCAGACACAACAAACATAGTACACAGGTAAACGCTTCAAGCCGCTTGGGTAGTAAGGTTTGTTTCAGCTGTTAGCCTACCCTAAGACTAAGTGTTACTGTGTGCTATTGCATGCAAGCCCGAAAAGCGATATGCCGGCGACATGATAACACTGAGACTTTTGGCAACAGTCGAAAATGACAAATGTATTTCAGGTTTGATATTGTCACTTGTCAGAATAGCGCGTAATCTTGGAATATTAGTATTTTAATTGAACAAATAATAGTATATGAGTAAGCCCAAATAATGTATTAAGTTACACCATCCTTAGATGACTACACCTGCATGGCTTGAATGTCATTCTCTTACTTCCCAGTGTGGGCGTGGGTAACTGGAGTAAGTGGTTAAACCACTTTCTCCCAGGATTTTCTGGAAGGTTATTGAAAATCATGTATTTATCATTTGTTTTGTTATGTGTGTGTGCTTGTGTGTGCGTGTGTCTGTGTGCGTGCGTCCGTGAGCAGGGCCTTCCCACAACATGACTCTGACCAAGGGAACCTTCACCTACGCGAGTGGAGAAGAGTACAGCGGAGAGTGGAAAGAAGGCAAGAGTCTCGAGTCTTGACGCATCTCAACACCAATGCGGTCACAATCCAACACTCTCACATTCAACATTTAGCTTGACTGACGTGTATCTTTCACTCAATGATGGGCCTATATTCAACAGCAGAGGTTTGGTCTGAACATTGGTGGGGGGACACAAGTTGTATAACCCTGTATGCTAATATTACCCCCGCTTCGCCACTCAATATTGGCTGGGATGTTTGAATGGTCTCTTGACATTGGTAAGGACATGTCCCTAAGCCTACACCGTAGGGTCCTCTCTGTATTGGCATCACTTGGCTACTGATGATGAAACCCTGGGTACATACTGTCCATCAGATGTCTGGTTACTATGTTGGGAAGCATCCTAGCTAGTCTTAGCCTCATCGCTAACAGCTTTGACCTTAAGACAGTCATTTGTCACCCTTCACAGTAACTGGCCAGTGTGCGTGTCAGCGCTCTCAGACATTAGAGATAAGCTGGGCTGAATGAACAGAGATGAAGATGGCCGAAAACCCCTCTCTTGGCTTCTAATCCCGAACTAGTTAATAATGTGAAGCAAGACCAGACAGTGTCAAGACGTATAGGTATTTATGCAAGGAAAGGTGTTACTTTGTAATTCTAGAGACGCGAGAAAAATAAAATAATCAGGAAAAAACAGCTTGTTATTTAAATTTCAGTTTATTAAATTAAATGTATTTATCAAATTCAGGCAATTCAGGGTTCAGCAGCTGTCAGGAAGCTTGAGTGACAAACATGTGAAAACACACACGCGCGCTTACAGACACACACGCCTTCAGACACACATACTAGTATACGTACTGCAGACATTCACATATTAGTACACATCATGCAAACACTCACACGCAAACACAGACTGGCACACTCGTGTACACACAGTAGTACAATTGACCTTGACAATTAACACTGAAGTCAAGACTATTTAGCCAAATCCCAATTAGCTACCCTTTGGAGCACATGACCCAACACAACCAGATTGACCCGTTGGATCGCTCTCTGTGTTCCAGAATTAGACATTTGATTTGGACTCTTTCAAGGAGTCTGAATCAACCTGTGTCGAGAAAACCAATAGCAGGCAGAATGTTTTAAGGTGTTTGCATATTTAAATATTCATGTGAGAGTATTTGGGTGCACAATAGTACTCTCCAGAAGTATTGGACGGAGGTGACTTTAAAGGCTGTTTCCTCTGCATTATACACACACCTACACTCCCTTTGTCTCCTGTACTGTGTTCAAGAAGACTCCTGTGACAAGAACACAGAGAACACCAACAAAATAAATGCGTATGACCAATCGAATCTCTCCTTCAGGGTTCAGAGGGAGCACATATGCAGGAACATCCATTCCTCTCATTTCTCCTCCCCATCAGTGAGATTCCAAGGTGGAAAATCCAGGCTAAAAAAGCTTGCTGTGTGAGATTAGACCTAAGTCCTACAGTGGGCAGATGGGAGCTCCTAATTCAGTAAACCTTTCCTCTGACGAGGGGGGGGGGGGGGGGGGGTTGTTGAAAGCCTTGTGGGAGCAGACTGGCTTTTAAGGCCTGAGCCACTGTGGAAGGACACTGGTTTTCCAGGGCCCATCAACATTCAGCCGTCAAACGTACTGCGCTACTGCACAAAACCAACCACACTGCACCGGCCTGCTACCTTGACAGCTGTTAAGGCACAAGCTGTTAGTGACACATGGAGTGTCTGATTGACACTTGCATTTCAACATCAATCCTGTAATTGACGTCTTCACGGTCCCCACAAGGTCGTCGACATGGTACGGGCCAGCTCAAGTTCTCTGATGGAACCTGCTACACAGGCCAGTTTGAAAAAGGACTGTTCCACGGGTCGGGGGTGCTGCTTTTCCAAGACGGATCCAGGTGCCGTTTGTTTGTGTGAGAAAAAAAAAGAGAGAGAGGTGTGTGTGTGTGTGTGAGAAAGATGCGTGTTGATGATGCATTAGATGTCTAGTACTCCTCTACTTGATGTTGAAATGTGCTCGTTTGGAGGCGACTCATATGACGTCCTGCAGGTATGAGGGGGAGTTCACCCAGGGCAAGTTCCACGGCGTGGGAGTCTACTGTCGCGGCGACGGGATGAAGTACGAAGGAGAGTTCAGCAGCGGCCGCGTGGAGGGTCACGGTCAGTGGAGTCATCATCACCACCACCGTCGTCAGAGATCAATCTACCAGCGCAGTTTCACTGCTGTGGTTATCCATGCCCTCAATAATGTGTAGTGTGTGTGCGTGCGTGCATATCTGTGTGTGTGTATGTGTGTCCAGGATTGCTGACCTTCCCGGACGGCACCCACGGAGCACCCAGGAACGAGGGTGTGTTTGAGAACCACAAGCTGCAGAAGAGGGAGAAGTGCCCAGGGGTGGTGCAGCAGGCCCAGGCCTCAGCCTCCGCTGCCCGCAGCCTGGCTCTGTGACCCTGCTGGGTTCACTAGGGCACTTGAGGTGCGCTTGATTTAAGTCAACCGGTAGAGTGAAACCAGGAAGCAGTCATCGTTCCCTTCAATGGGCACTCAGGGACTGGCAACAGGGTTATTCATCATCACCACCTTTTATCAGGCACACACACTTACACACATAGTCACACATCCACAAAGTCGCACAAAGACACATCACACACACACTCCTCCCTCCTCGCTGCCTTGGTGCTTCTAGCAGCTTCCAGTAAAATGACTCTTTGTTGGGTTTATTCAACAACACAGTCTGCAACAAAATACCGAATACCACTTCAGAAGCTTGAAAGCACAGCCTCTACTGGCTACAGAGCTGGCTTGGACAGATATCAAGCATATTAAGTCTATTAGCAGCTTCTTTATCAGCTCCAAGGTGCTATACTGCGGGTGAAAGTCAGTCTCTGTTGTTGTGACATGTCTTCGCCATATTTCTGACAGGCTGGCTGCTGCCTGTGTGAAAGAAGCAGTCTCCTTGTTTGACTGAATGTTTTTTTTTTTGCCAGTGAGGTTCAGTTCATGAATCTACTTTCTACTGTGAACTGCAGAGCAGTTTGCTGTGGCGTAGAGGTTGGTGTTTGTCATAGCTGTTTTCACTGAGCAGAGAGAGACCAGCACACCAGTTTCCTTTGGAGTAGTGGTGGTGAATGTCATTACTGTTGAGGAGGGAGAGACCAGCAGACTCCAGTTAGGAACAAAGGATTTGAGGGGCCTGGTTTTCACATATGCCTTAAACGAGTGGGATGATGGTCGAGAAAGGATCGCTTTCATTTATCGAGGCTCCAAATCCTCCTTCCCTCCCTTCTAATCTTCCCCTCCTCCTCCTCTCCTCCTCACCCCACTCCCCTCCCCCTCTCGCCTCCCTCCTCTTCCCCTGTCATATACACCTCTACCTTCTTCATCCTTTCCTCTCCTGCTCCTCTCCCTGTCCGCCTCCTCTCATCCCCCTCTATCTGGCCTCCTCCTTCCCCCTGGTGTGCCCCAAGGCTGGGGTGATAGGCGGGAGGGGGGGTGGAGCAGGACAGATGGAGGGGTAGATGATCCGTCTTCAGTCATACCGAGGTGTGCAGCTATGTGTGAAGACCTCTGTCAAACTGAGGAGATACTGTACCTGCAGGAGCGGAGACCTACCGTGGCTGAACCCCCCTCTACACCCACTCAGAAATACAGTACACAATACCATGTCTGGAGTTGCATCCCCTTTGGAGCGATATGCTGCTGTATGATTCTGGGATTCTGTCATGTTTGACTCTTTTGCAGAGAACAAAGGGGATTTGTTGAGTTGACTCCTTGAATTGTGCGTGTGTGTACTGTGTGTACTTGCATGATATAAACATTTATTAAACGAGGATCTTTTTGAGTTTGCAAGATGGTGAATGGGGAAGTGATTTAAATGTATAATAGTTTGGATGGATCTGTGGTTTTTAAGTATTTTCTTAGACTTTAAACAAGTAAAGATTTCAGTGTTGTATCTCGGTTTTGGACTAGCTTGTTTGATGGTTGTATTATTCTGTAATCAGAACTTGAATGTGGTTTGTTTAAAAGTGCTTTAGTACAATGTTCTGTTCAACCTATTCAGTACTATCTCACCAAATGATTTTTGAAACGGTGGAATTTTTGAGAGATGCCTTAGTATAGCCTTAACCAAAGACTGTTGATTGATTTCATGTGAAGGAAGTGCTCCAAAATAGTAAGACAACATGTATAGTGTATATATATGGATCTCTATGATGTTCTCAAAGAATAAGCATTGATGGGGGGTTTTTCTCCACCATCTGTCCATCATGACGGTGTAAGATGTGTGATTCCTTTGTGTGAGACGGCACATGGAGCAGGTATTCCCAAGGAGAACCTGGTCCCCAGAGGGTTAGTCACGGGGGCTGAAGACACATAGACTGTCTGGGGATTTTCTAGGGCTGTCATTTCTTTTTTTCTTTGAATGCAGAAACGTTGACAATAAACATCCTGCCTTTCAAACCTGTCTTTGACTGTCATTCAGGTAAGTCATGGGTAGGGGTGGGCGGAGTCATCCAAGCTGCAGCCAAGGCCAAGCGCACACTGAGATGAATAGAGTGCAGGTCAGAGCCATATGTGTTGAATTCAGGGGCGTAGCCATGAGGGGGCCTGTGGTGGCCTATGCCCCTTCATTTACAGCCCCCCTCCCCCTCCCCCCAGACTTTTGAATTGTTATAATAAAAGTAAGGGGAAATAAAAACCTTAGTTGAATCCATTCCATGCCGTAGATATGGCTGGTGATATTTCTGCTAAGGAACCAGGAAATATGTGGCTGGGTGGATGGCTGTAAACAAATGCTGTCTTTGCGTGATATGGGCCGAGGTTTTGTGTTTACGAATCGGGGAATGCAAGCGTGAATGCGAGCGATCTTTGTTCCACCAAAGTTGTCGAACGTGCACAGCATACCGCTACTTCACAGAGGTCTCCAAAGGTGGATCATCGATCTGCTTCGAGGTGCCCTGCTTTGGACTTTCACCTCAAACTGAGTGGAAAAACTGCATTGCTATGGCAACTGTTTTATTTGAGAGTTTTCTTGAAAAGTTAGTGTGCCACAAATTATACACCCACCCAATGAGTTTTATTCCTAATTAAATTATGCTGCACGTCCTTGAATGTCGGGGAAAAACACCCAGCATTTTTTCAAAGGAAATAACTCATGTTCAGTATGTCTCTGTTAAGTGAAAGACGTTTTGATGGCCAATCATAGAACGGACTGGAAGAAAAGAATGTTCCTATAAAGCTGTAAGTACACATAACCTTCATGTGTGTAATGCTTTTCCAGACACAGACATGTTCATATCTTAGGACCATCAAGGTCTGGCTACTTTACCTTACTTTAATTTCAACCTTTGGTTGGCATCTCAAGTACTGTACTTTCAGGACTCTTTACAGACTCTCACACAATGCATGGGAATAGATGCCATGGCAACAGGGAGATGGATAGACTAAATTGAGTTTGTTCCCCATTGAAATGAGGCATAATCTTGTTTCTTGGGTTGCAATAATTTGGTTCTTAACGTGGTTGTTATATGTAATTACTTACAGTCAGAGTGCGAATTATACAATGATCGGGGGGGTCAACTTCTTCTACAGGGTATAAAGTAATGTTTACGGTTACAGGTAAGACGATAATGTATCGGCCCCCAAACCTTTTGTTTTGACCTCTTTTGGGGGGTCCAAGTCTTAATTAGGGGGGTCAAACCCCGTAATTCGAACCCTGCTTGTAGTATTAGAATAATAATTTCTACGTACATGAAAGGAAATCACTTTCTCACAGGAAGGTAACAAGGAAGGATACAACATGAAACAACTAGCTGGGATGCCGCTTCAGTAGAGGGAAGCAGCTCAAAGTGTTTTCCATAAAAACGTGTTAGGAGAGAGCAGGTCCAGATATACACAGGTAGAACAGGTTTGGGTAGAAGATAGACATATTGTTCAAATCACTCTTTCATTCCCCCTCTTGTTATTAAACAGATTGTACTCTGGATGCAAAATGATACCTTCAATGGTGCATTTTGTTTTTTCACATCCCCCTTTTGCATATACAAATGTAAAGTGCATCTATATTTTTGATATGTGTATTCAATGTATTTTTGTACTCTACACATGGACACACACAGGCATTTGCAGTCACTACAAACATACACACGTACATACACACTCACATACACACATATACAGTAGCCCACACACACACACCACGTGAGTGAGTGAGCAGGTCAGCTGATGTATCAGTATCGCTCCTTTCAGCCTCCCGAGAGTGAGTGATCAGTGTCCCCGCAGGCACGTCCAGGCCCCTGATGACATCGGGAAAATATGTTTCCAGAATTTTCTCTGTGATCCTGGGCTTCAGCTGCGGACTAAGCAGCCATGCTAGGCCCGCTCTGCCCAGGGCCACACCGAGGAAGGGTGTTTACTCAACACCACCCAGTACAGTTAGGCTACTGTGTGTTCTGGGTTTAACTGCTATCCTCTGTCATGCAGTTATGTAGGCTATTTATAGACGTTTGGATGCGTAACAACAAATGAAGCCCCAACACTGGCCTCAGTGCGCTTGTCTGAGAGTTTAACAAGACCTACCTGTTTAGGTTTTCACTGTCATAACTGTCCCATTTCAGTCCCTAAAGCTCTTTGACATGTAAATCTGTTTGTTGTTGTTGGTGCGTGTGTCTGAGTGTGTGTGTATGTGCTTTAATGCAAAATTAATGTTTAAAGGGCTCAAAGCTGTAACATCTGTACGGGTTGAGGAATTGGGGGATATTTGTGAATCTAAAGCCAGATCACTGAAGCCCTCTGACTGCAGACGGCCCGTGGAGAGGAATCCTCTAATCTCCCGGCATTAGCCTGCCATGTCCTAGAAAGATGTGGAATTTGTTCGAGAGCATGAGAGCACCAACATCCCTCTGATGCTACCATCCTACCATATGCTGACGTCTTTAGTGGATCGGAAGTGGGAACGGCAGCCAGGCAGCAGTTAGGCCCTGAATGAGCGTTTCCCCAGTAAGTCTAAGTGAGTGATTTGCAGTAAGTATAAGTGAGTGATTTAACAGAGTGAGAGAGGAGAGGGGGTGGTCCAGTTGGAGGGTTCGGTAAGAACTGCTAATGACGCGCTGGACTGACAGGGAAGAGAAGGGAGGGCAGGGTCAGGAAGGGGAAAGAGAGAAGGAGAACCGATTCAAAGAAGGAAATGGAGAGAGAGAGAGAGAGAGAGAGAGAGAGAGAGAACTGAATTGAGGGAAATGAGAGAGAGAGAAAGTGAGAGAGAACTGAAGAGAGTGGCATGGAGAGAGAGAGATAGAGAGAGGGAGAGAGAGAGAGAGAGAGAGAGAGAGAGAGAGAGAGAGAGAGAGAGAGAGTGAGAAAGAGAGAGAAAACTGAAGAGGGGGAAATGGAGAGAGGAAAAAGAGAGGGTAAACGAGAACGAACAACTACCCACTGGGTAGAATAGGGAGAGAGTGCACACTTGGACAGGGTAAGGGAGAGAGTGCACACTTGGACAGGGTAAGGGAGAGAGTGTACCCTTGGACAGGGTAAGGGAGAGAGTGCACACTTGGACAGGGTAAGGGAGAGAGTGCACACTTGGACAGGGTAAGGGAGAGAGTGCACACTTGGACAGGGTAAGGGAGAGAGGACAGAGTCAGGATTCTATAGCTCTTTATTGGACTACTCGTAGTCTGGGGGTGTAGATATATGTTCGTGTGGTGCTGAAAACATGCCACTGGGATAGATACAGTACGTCCCCAAAACAGTGGTATAGGAGGTTATGAGGTACACATTGTATGTTGTTTCTATGGGGACAGTAAGGTCATGGTGGATCGGAGTTACACATCCACACACAGGCCCACACACAGACATACTTCCCTCTCTTCTTCCAGGGGCAAGGTGTGTGTGTGTAGGGTTAGGAGGGTATCAGGCCCACCAGTCTAAGCTGCTCCAACTTCTCCAGGGTTTCCTTGGTGTCAAACTGCCACTGTTTCACCTGCTCCACAGCAATGAGGCCAGCCTGGACACACAACCATCACATCAACACACACACACACACAGCCTCGCTCAAACAATGTCCTCTCAAAGTGAATGCCGCTGATTTAGCTAACCAAGTCAGCAAAATGTTTGCGTGAGTTTGTGTTTTTGTTCGCGCGGGTCGAGATAGTGAGCAGCGTTTCGATCAAACCATAGATCTACGTTTGTGGGTTGTGTTGGGGTTAGGATTGTCGGTCTGGTCTGGGGGCAGGAGAGCTTGTGTGGGACTCACGTAGTTTTGGATCTTGGTGTCCGCTCCCGCCACGATGAGCAGGTGGACGATCTTGTACCTGTTGAGACGCACAGCATCGTGCAGGGCTGTGTCCCCCTCCTAGAAAACAGAACGGCATCCTCCTCAACCAGAGCAGGCAAAACATTCAACTGGACTTGACTCGTGAACTGGAAAAAGCTTGTTTTGTTTTCTCACAGGGCCTGAAAAACGACGACACATGCTCAGAGGTGTGACTCCATGACACAACATAACCAAATGTTGGAGTTGCTGTCCTTCAGGTAGAGAAACCCCTGTAAGTAGGCCTCTCACACTCACAGTGTTTACAAACCAATAGTTCACTTCACACCAGATGCTTAGATAGGGTCGCGAAGTCACAAATAAACTGTTTAGTTGCGTAATGTAATGTGTACTGTGTAATGGATTATACATGAGACATGAATAATGTATATTAATTTAGCAGATACTACATGGGCAAGATCTGAACCGGTGACCTGTGGCTCTGCAGTCAAATCCTCAACGACCAAGCTCTACTCAGTGCTTATTCTTATTCTGCTATATCGTTTATAATGAGTCGACTCGTTTGGGAACACTTACCGTGTTGACGATTTGGTTATAGTTAGCTGAGGGGTTTATAGAGCACGGGTACTGCTGTTTTGTTTGGTGAGCTGAGTGTTTGTGGAGCACATGTGTAACTCCGGGCCGTGCGCCGGCAGCGTTCTGTCCTACCCTGTCCTTGGCGTTGATCTTGGCGCCGTTGGAGATCAAGAAATCCACGACATCAGCATGGCCGGTCCTGGTGGCCACATGCAGGGGCGAGCTCATGGCCTGCACACACACAAACACATTCACACACACACACACACACATTCTCCCACACGCACACACATTCACACATACATTCACACACACCCAAATGTATGTATGTGAATGGCATTCTTTCACATGCTACATGAACAACCGCTAATGCAAAAATGAATGCACACACACACACAAACATTTATTCGACATGAATACACACACAAAATCGGACAGGACAGTTGACAGGTAGAGGTGTACCACTGCAACACACACACACATGCACTGACCCCTCACCTTCTTGTGCACCATCCCCCACAAACGCACACCCACACACGGCTCCTCACCTTATCCCTGACATTGAGATCGGCTCCATGACTGTGGAGGACTTTGAGCACGCCCAGCCTTCCTCCTCTGCTTGCCCAGTGGACTGCTCTGGAGTCCAGCTGGAGACACACAGAGTACTGGTCACAGAACACACACAACTGGTCAGGTTGAACACATGGAGATCCAGTTAGGAAGAACGTACAGGGAGAGAACTTGTCAGGTAGAACACAATGAGAACTGTAAACTATACAAAAACATCTATACATAATACATATTTTGCACATGTATGAGGTAACTTAATCAGTTATACTGTATTTTTGTCATTATAAGAACATGCTCAAACATCAATTCTGCTATTTGGTTTATTCAGCTGAGCACCAAGGAGGACCTACTAATGATTTTTTGTTAATAGTTAGTCGAGTATTTATAAATACATGATAATATAAACAGTAATCATAGTTATATAAAATCTGTAAAAAAAAATGCCAAACTGTTAAGCTGTAAAACATTCTATCCTGAACCCCTCAGAGGTCTCTCACCCTGTCCTTCAGGGAGATGTCTGCTCCGTTCTCCAGAAGCTTCTGGATCACCGTGATGTGGCCCTCCATGGAAGCACGGTGCAGAGCAGTCCTCCGCAACTGACCACAGTTCAACACGCGTGTCACAAACCCTCAGTCATCCATGTCAATAACATCAAAACATCTCATTTTAAAGAATCTTCAATTTTGTTCTTTTTTTTGCTGTACCTTCCTCATATTGCTCGAGGAGGTCTGACCTTGTGTATGTGTACCTCATCAAATGTGTTAGGATCCCCACCATCCGACAAGTACTTCACCACGACCTTGAGTTTGCCCTGGATGGCTGCGTTTATGAATTCATCTGTATTCACCACATCCAGCTAAACACACACACATACACACACGCACGCACTCATATTTGCAACCAAAAATATCAATTTGACAAGTTAAACAGATAAAGTCACATAAATCAGTTAGGAACCGTTCTTACCACAGGCACTTCTATGGACACCCTGGGTGAGGACCCCTTCTTCCAGGTCTTCTTCTTCTGACGGAGTTCTGCAAGGTTTTCAGCGCCTCCCAGATCCACAATCTCCCTGCGAAGATCAGAGGAGGTCTTCCTCACTCGAGCCTCCACCTGAAAGACACAACCGCCAACAACAACATCATCCTCGTTAGGGAAATGACAGGTTCACTAGAACAGAGAGGACCTTCGTGACACGTTGTATGTCTTAATTGGGCATTGGCTCATCCAGTAATGAGCCGTTGCCAAGGGGACCCCAGAAGACTGACAGTCACATCGGGGAGATGTCGAGGGACGTTTGATTCGTGTCAGGGTCCTTCACACCCCTCCCAGGCAGGGCAGCGGACGCGCAGGGAAAGGGTCCTCGAGACGTCGGTTATCTCCTGCAGTTTGGTGTGTTTATCTTCCCAGGGCTGGTATCAACGCCACACACACGGTACGGACGGAGGGCGGGGGAGGGGGGGCGAGAGGTGCGACGGGAAGGAGAGCTCGGCGAGGGTGGAGAAGAGAGGGGGGAAGGGGCAGGAGGGTTAAGAGACAGGACAGGGGGGCGAGAGAGGGGGAAGGATTGAGGGAGGGTAGAAGGGGTGAGGGGGAGGGCAGGAGAGGATGGGGCAGGAGATGTGGAGAAATAGACAGCACGAGAAGAGGGGGGGGGGGAACAGGAGAGAAAGAGCCATGTGCTTGTAGAGCCTGGCATGCCCGGGGAGACTGGGGTGTTGTGTGCGGTAATGCCAGCGACATTCGCAACGTGGCGCCCTCTTGATGCGACAGTCGTTGTCAAGGAGAATGTTCTCCATAAAGTGCCGTATGCACGGAGAGGCTCAGAGTGTGCTCCTTGTGACTGGTCTTTTAAAAGAGACGGATCACAGCAACTGTTACCAGTGCAATGACGGATAACATACCGTACCACGGATACAGTCATTCCTTCCTAACGTTTAGCAAACAAACACATTCTTGAGATTCCTCTTTGTTGTTTCCAAGAATGTTACCTGAATGTCACCAACCGTCTGATTGGTGGGTTCACCATTCTTCTCTCCCTCGTCCTCTTTGGATGAATCTTCCGTAATATGACCCAGTTTCAAGGCACGGGCTCTGCGATGCTAACAAACAAATCAGTCAACAGTCTAACCTGAGTGAACAATTAAGTATATGACCAACCAAACAACCAGAAACAAAAACTTTAAATACTGAACGTTGCAACAAATCAGTAATTTACTTTAAATAGGATAACCCTAGGAGCTAAGAATTTAAAAATAACTAGAACCAAGAAGTATTGGTGTCTGCGTTTGAAATTGTGTTTAATGTGAGATTAGCTGCGACGATTGAAACACGCAGACCTGAAAATAGCTGCAGTGAAAGAATGCCAGAGTTAATTTGAATCTAAATCTGTGAATGTCAGACATGTCAGCTGGGAACGATGTTTGTGGTGAACGTAGACTACCTTTCTACAGTGACAATATGACACCATCTGTTAGAATCTTATTAAATATCATCAAGAACAACTCTCTATTAAATATAATTGTAATATATTTGGATGTGGCTCAAGGAAAATAACACAGAGTTTATTGAGCTAACTAACACCAGAAGGCCAACTTTTAATGAAAACTGCTAAGATGAAGTTGAATGAAAATAGAGAAAAATAAAGAAAGGCAAACTAACTGTTTACTTTTTGATCGAATCTTTACTGAGGCAAGATCCACTGTAACGTTGCACAGGAGTTGGATGTGTACCAGACTGGTGCATAAGATCAGCATGTTAAACACAGTTAACAAGCTGTAGCTATTTCAGTAGTGGGGTGAGTGTATATGCAGTTCTGTACAGTCAGGTCATTCAGAACCACAGCTGATTGTACCTGGGTTTCTGCGTGTGTGTGCGTGTGCGTGTGTGTGCGAGTGTGTGCGTGTGCATGCTTGTGTGTGCCTGTGGTGAGGAGTATGACTCTGAATGATATCAGTTGGGATCCAACATTTTTGAAAGGGCAAAGAAGTCATGTTGGTTGTCACGGTGACAAACTGACTTCTGTCCCCAGGTTGAACCCATATCTGATGTATGAGTCAGTCGATCTTTTATGCACACTCTTTCTGTCTTAAAAAATATGACTGAATAAATGTATTTAAATAATTTATATAATATTTTTATTTTCTATAGTAAAAAAGATATGGTCATAGAGCCGCAAATTATGCAGTTCATGTTACAGATACCAAAATAACGAAGGAGTGGTTTAAATATATTTGCTACATAACAGAGATTTCCAACGTGCTTAGGGCCAAGGTGAGGAGTAACTTTATTGTAAACACAAGTTCTATCGACATGAAAGTATACCAAGGCAGTATTTGATCCTGTGGTCAGCTGAGTTACAGCAGACACCAGTGTGCAGTCAGGGACGCTGTTTAAACTCACATGTCCATGAAGATCAACTCAAAACAAAACTTCCAGTTGCTTACCTCGGCTTTCACGTTCTCCAGTTCGATCCTCTGGTTGACCACGTTGAAGGGCCAGGCCATCGCAGCAGCTCTCACACACGCCGGCTGAAGGAAGGAAGGTTTGAGAACAAATGCTTCAGTCAGTCGTGCTACTTTGGTTGCTACCAACACAGTTACATCTGCCTCAGTCCGGCTGGGTGGACAGCTCGGATGAAGTGTCTGTCTGTTGAAAGGAGTATGTTTATCTGTGCGTGTGTGTGTGTGTCCGTTGTATTCCCTAATCCAGACGGTGTTCTGTATGCATGTGTGTGACCTTCGAGCAGCTCTGCTATGGAATAATCAGCTTTGTTGATGTGGTCTCCTGCCCTTATACTCCTGGCTGGAATGCTGGGCTCATGGAGTAACACTGTGTAACCCCTGCAGACAGGTGTGTGTGTGCGTGTGCGCGTGCTTGCGTGTGCATGCCCACGTGTGTACGTAGGAGCCTTAACTGGTTGCTACAGTGACACGTCTCAGTACCTCTACCAGAGCATGTGCACACACACACACACACACACACACTCTGAAGGACCTCTCTCAGGTCACAAGAGGTGCATTTGTTCCGCAGTCTGCAAGTTTACATAGTGACCCCAGTGTCAGTCCTGCCTTTTTACAAGCGTTTAGGCCCCATAAACACCCTGTTTGGAAGGATTACGTTATTTATAAGTATTTCATTGGTGTCAAGTGATACCTTGTAAATACCTTCCTGGTTCATACAACTGCCAACTACAACCAATCCCAGAGCAGATCATAAGACCTTCCTCTGGGTATACACTTTGACACACATTAGTGAATGTGTTGAGCAAAAACTGAAATTACGGTTGTTCGAATGTTCCTGTTAGTTAGAAATGTGTGTTTTGCAGTAAGGCAAGTTAGAGGAAAGGATTAGTTCTTGACAGATCACACACATATACACACACAGACATGAACACTCACACATTAATACACACACCTGAGCATGCTCCGTCAGTCCTATAAAACAGCCTTGTGATCCAGCTGGGTGGTTCTCAACTGATGTCATTTCTGGGTGAGAGGAACTGAAACAGAAGTCTTTCTGGAGGGGTTCATGTTGTTTTAATTTGTAACTTGTAGAACTGCATGCTCTTATGGGTCTTCCCTTTGGCACTTGTTTAGTTTATTCACAATGTATGCTTCATGTTTTGGCTGCTTGCAATGTTTGGGACTACCTCGTTGTTCTGATCAGTGACCTATGCTCTTTTGTAAAGCTCTCTCTTGGAAGTCGCTTTGGATAAAAGCGTCTGCTAAATGCATAGATGTAAATGTAAATAAAGATATTGCAGACATGTTGCCAAACAGTGTTATCACAACACACCCAGAAGGGGTTGTCAACACATGAGAACACTGTGAAAGAATGTGATACATTACCACTCTTACACTAAATAGGTGTCATCATTTAAAAAGAAACCTGTTTTTCAACAAATGTTTAATCAGTGTTTTAGTCATCAGATAAACCCAATCTAAACACACACACCTCCCTTTATGAGGGTGTCCTGTGAACGAATAAGTAACTGATTTACAGGTGCGACGGCAAGGGAGAAGACAGAGTTCACTTCTTTCCGTGTGTGTGTGTGCTTGAGTGTGCACGTGTGCGTGTTTGTGTGAGTGTCAGAGAGTTCATAACACAGACCTTGGACCAGGGAACCCTGCCTTTCTACCAGAGAAGGAAGCTTCCTCTCGACACGTAAAACTGACCGGAGGTCTTCTCACTGGAGCTACAGTGGCAGACACAGCTCTCACGTGATAACAGAGAAGCCTGATGGCCATTTTGTCCGAAGGGGAAAGTGCAGGCTCTGTGTTGTCTCTCTCTCTCTCCCTCTCCTCGCTGTGTAAGGAACAGATCTAACGTCATCTGACAAGCCTCACTTGGCTGCACCACTCCAGGTACCAGCTCTTTACATCTGGGTGTGTTTGAATGTCATATTGTTCCTGGGTAATAAGAAGCAGAGTTTGATGTTTATTACCGTTGTGTGCTTAGGTGTGTCTGACTTGACACGTTTACAGTGACGGTCTCTAAAACGAGCAGATCCTCTGTCAGAGCTTGCGTATTCTCCGAGATGTTATAACAGAAGTTCTTTTTCTGGTCGCGGCTACAGTTTGTTGTGTATGAATCTGTCCGACACGAGACCAGGGTCAGTTACCCTGGCTGAGGGAGACCAGCAAGGGCCAACAGGAAGGAACGCGGGAGCGGCAGGAACTGCGACCAGTGGAGGCGCCGCAGGGGTTGGGGGCTGGTTGCCATGGTGACCCTGAACCGCCTAAGTGTGGTGGATCCTGAGGACAGGTGCCCCCTGCTAGCGGAGGTGGAGTCGGTCCAGGTCTCCCCCGGCAACCACCACCATCACCAACACTCCAGGAAACCTGGCACCAGGGAGCTCCTTCTCAGCAGGTGGGTGGGCGTTATCTGTTAGGGTGTGTATGTGCGTGTGTGGTGGGTGTATGTAGGTGTGTGTAGTGTGTGTGCGTGGTGTTTGTGTGTGTGGGGGTTCCATATGCGTAATTCTATGGGGGGACATGCAATATTTGATCATACTGTATGATCATGCGGGAAATATCCATGCGACTGCTAGTACGGCTTCCTTTCCAGCTCCGAAAATATCAAATCCCGGCGGGTCTCTTTCCCAAATTCATTCCACTTGCCTTACACAATAAATTAACGAAACCTATTTTTCCTGAAATCCATGTCATGTTTTCCCTATACCTTTGTACTCTTGTGCAACGTCAATGAGTGAGTTAGGAGCGCAAAATCAGACAGGCTTTTGGCATATATTTATGGATGGTAAATATTCAGTATTTGGCTAACATAATCCCTTAGATAAAGACTTCTGAGGGAAATTCACTAGAATTTCGAATTGTAGAATTAGTGCAAATTCCGATTGCAATACCATACAGCTTGTATGAATGGGACTTTTGTCAAGCTAGCCGACAGCTACCTATACAGGCTTGCAGTATCGATTGGTTTGACAATCAGATGGAAAAAAAATGTCTGGTTGTGTTATACAATTACAAAACATTCGGACTCTGAATTGCTTTTCTTTTGATAAAAACAATGTGTGTATGCACTTACACAGATAGTCCCACAGCTGTCCCTCCCAATGTGTGATTGACTATTTTGCCCTTGGTGGGTTGTCTGTGTGTGTGAAGGGCGTGAGTGAGGGGCCTGTGGGTGTGTGTATTGACTGGGAGTCTGGATTGTGTATGTCATGTGTGTATATTGTTTGTCTGTGTGTGGGCGGAATGTGTGTGGGTGTGTAGGGGGGGGGATGTGTGTGGGTGGGTGTGTGCCTTGTCTGTGTGTGAAATAAAGAAGGGTGAGGTGTGTGTGGGTGGGGTGGATATCCACGGGGTGTGTAGGGTCCTTCGTGTCTGTGTGCTTGCATACGTGCGCCACTTTGTGCACGTGTGTGTTTGTGTTTCAGTGTGGGTTCATGTCCGTGTTTCCCCCAGGACTAACAACCTAGCCCTGAGTCTGGTGTTGCTGGTGGGATGTTACTCTGCTGTCCTCATCCCTGAACTTCTACCCTCCAACAAGCTGTCCTCAACAGAGGACAGCCTGACACAAAGAGATCTGGTGCTGAACACACACACACACATTTATCACACAATCGTTTATGCATGTGCCTTTTTCCACCTATTATAATTCCTTTTGGGGGTTACCTGCTAAAAGCAAAATGTATTTGTAATTCTCTCTCTCAGCTTGTTTAAACTCCCTCCCTCCCTCCCCCCCTCCCACTCCCACCTTCTACCCACCTCCACCTCACCCACCTCCTCCGCCCGTCCCAACACTCTCCAGGCCTTGCTGAACCGCTCGGCCTCCCTGCTCTCCGGAGCCTGCCAGTCAGACTGGTGTGTGAGCCGCCTGCGCTCCCTGGCCTGCTCCCCGGGCCTCCAGGACATCCCCGTCTTCCTCCAGCAGGCCCACAGGCCCGTGCCCTGGGAGCATGCCCCTCCGCTGGGGCTGCAGGGCAGCGAGGAGCCGCTGGTCCTGGCCCTGGCCTCCATCCCTAAGCCGGGCCTGCCCGCGCACCTGGCAGGAAGGGGGGGTGCGGGGGGCTGCAGGCGCTGTGTGGTGGTGGGCAGCGGAGGGGTGCTCCACGGCAGCCATCTTGGCTCTCACATCGACCAGTATGACATCATCATCAGGTGACGCTGACTATAGCTACTTGGAAGTTAGTCAGGACGTAGCTGTTGATAGTGTGTAACATGCAGTTCAATGATCTTAGATATTATGTGTCCTTTTATCTACAGATATGTAACATGTGTAACTACAATCATGGCAAAAATACGTGTATGGATTTAAATGTGAAAAATCGACTTAGCTCACACCTCTAGAAGCTCCCAGTTCATTAGAGAAGTCTCTGGTGCCAATTCCTGCTTGCTCCCCTCTCTAGAATGAACAACGCGCCGGTGTCTGGGTTTGAGCGGGACGCAGGCTCCAGGACCACCATCCGCCTCATGTATCCAGAGGGAGCCCCTCATTCCCCCAGAGAGTACCTACACACCCCCCTGGTGGGCCTGGTGGTCTTCAAAAGCCTGGATCTGGATTGGCTCACCTCCATCATCACCAAACAGCCTCTGGTGGGTATGTTGGTGTTTTAACACCAACTGGCACAGCAAGAAGAAGTTTTGTCACTATTTATCGACAGCAGGGTTCTCCGATCCAATCCTGGACCTCGAGGGCCGCTGTCCAGCATGTTTTCGATGTTTCCTTGCTAAAGCACACCTGATTCAAATGAATGGTCATAACCCAGCTTCCACAGAGCTTCATAACGACCCATTCATTTGAAACAGATGTGGGGGTCAGATGACTGAGCGGTTAGGGAGTCGGGCTATTAATCAGAAGGTTGCCGGGTCTATTCCCGGCCGTGCCAAATGACGTTGTGTCCTTGGGCAAGGCACTTCACCCTGCTTACCTTGGGGAATGTCCCTGTGCTTACGGTAAGTCGCTCTGGATAAGAGCGTCTGCTAAATGTCTAAATGTAAAAAAAGTGCCACCCAAATGAAGCCGTTCTGAGGCCCAGCATGACATGGTTCTTGGTCTGCTTCCTGTGTCTGGGTCTACAGAGCTTCTGGTCCAAGCTGTGGTTCTGGAGGGAGGTGGTGGAGGACATTCCTCTGGACCCGGGGAACTTCCAGATCCTCAACCCGGAGATCCTGCACAGGACGGGGCTGGCGCTCCAGAGCTACACCCAGCAGCAGAGAACGGTCAGCCAGAGAATGACGACACTCATGATAGGCGCTCAGCGAATATGAATTCGGATGAAGTCATAGACGTTCATGTATATGAATACTGAAGATATCAAAGACGTTTATGACGTTTGAATCCTTATTATGTCATAAATGTTCATAGAATATGAATACTGAGGATGTCATAAACGCCCATGGAATTTGAATCCTTATTATGTCATAAATGTTCATAGAATATGAATACTGAGGATGTCATAAATGCCCATGGAATTTGAAAACTTAATGTGTCATACATTTTCAGTTACATATGAATACTTATGTCATAGATGCTCAGAGAATCTGAAGTCTGTCATGAACATTGATGCTCATATGAATGCAGATTGTCAGACGTTCGGTCGTGAAAACAATGAATATATAAAGTATTCCTGCTGATGTCATACAGTAGACCTTCATGTGAATGATGTCATAGACATTATATGTATATATACAGTATTATTACTTATATTCACTCTGAAAACGGATGTCTCCTTACCTCTCTCGCCGTCCTCCATCTTATCACTCCCTCTTTCTCTCTCTTCACCACCACCCTCTCTCCCTCACTCAAACGTCTATTTCCCCCTTTCATGCTGTCTCTGTGTGCCCCCCCCCCCCAGATGGTGCCCACGCTTGGGGCCAGTGCGGTGGTGATGGCCCTGCAGCTGTGTGACCAGGTCAGCCTGGCCGGCTTCGGCTACGACCTGCAGCAGCCCGGAGCCAGACTGCACTACTACGAGTCGCTACGCATGGATGCCATCAAGGCCCAGGTCGCCACACACACACATCTGCACGTGCGCGTGCACACACGAGCAAAAGCACACACATATAGAATAAAATACACAATACACATGGAAGGCCACATTCGAATGAAACCGACAGCATTCTCTATTAGACGGGCACCGTGATGTCGACGTTAAGCAGCTTGAAGCCATGACGAACGGATGTGTGGCTGTGTTACTGCCAGGTGGTCCACGACGTCAGCGCCGAGAAGCTCTTCCTGAGAGAGCTGGTGTCCGCAGGGGCGGTTAGCGACCTCACGGGGGCGCTGTGAAGCGGGCGCAGCGAGGCCACCGTCCCCCCGCCCCCCCTCCTTCCCCTCCTCGGGTTCACCATGCCGACACGAGGGGGGTCTATGCTACACTGGAGCTCCTCCTCTCTCGTCCTGTCGCTTTCAAACTCGCTCTCTCTCTCCCTTCAGGCTCTCTTCTGGTGGAAAACGCTCAATTGGACCTTTCACAGCACAGTAGAGACGGCATGAGGGGACACGTTTCACTTCGATAGGGTCAAATGAGTTCCCCCTCCCAACAAACGTGCTACGTCAGGCCTCTCTTGGCAGAAACACCGCGGCCACCAACTGGCCTGGAATAACTCTAACATGGGCGCAGTTCCTTTAGTCTTCACCAGAGCATTCACAGAAGGGGGCTGTGATATGCAGAATATTCCAGAATACGAGAGATTGTAGAGGAGCTGATGTCCTCAAGGGTGAATGTGGATGCCGACTTGGAAAATCGTCATCGCACATCAGTTGACCCATTTCCCATTTGTTTGATTTGAAGAAGCTTAGAAAGGGTTTAATTTGTATTTTTGTTATTGCTGTGTTCTTTTTAAAGACAATAAACGAATTTGACCATCATTGAAGATTTTACATGAATCTTCTTTGCCTTGGAATGTGGTGTTTTGCTGAATGATAATCTGTGGCAATTACAGAACATTATCATCGTCAGACTGGGACAGTGGTGAAATAGTTTCACAAATAGAAAACGAAACAGCGAGTCTGAGACTGTTCAATAATGTACTATATTAGACACGGATCAATACAAAACATTAGAGACAAAATATACACACAGTACAGTGTATTTATATTGCACAAATATATCTATGTATAAATAATGACAGGATCTATCAGTCTATGCACATCCACCAAAAGTTACAGCATTATACATGAAGACCTGAAGATAAAACAGCAATCTCCAATCACCTATCTGAAGATCCTGTCACAAAGAGCTGCAGCTATACGTCTACTCATAGAAACACTTTCTCCTCTGCCTTGCATTGTGCTGTGCTCGGCTGGTCATGCTAGATAGCTCCCATGCATCATATAAGGATATATGCATGACTGAGCTTTAAGTTGCATAACCTCACCTTGAGAGTCTAGCCAGTGCGTTTACAGTGAATAAATAAAATAGGAATCTTCACAGGAAAGCATTCACGCAATCTACAATAAAAACAAAACGACATTCCAAGAACATGGAAAAGGAGGAGGTTGTGTTTGACAAGCTTCTTTCATGGATGTTGACGTGCAAAAAAATTGTGTTTGTATTTAAGGTTTAAGGAATGTGTTAGCTCTAAACATAACGATTGGTGCTTTTAAGATGACATTTAACCATCTTCTCAGGAATAAAACACAAGGTTGTCCTATTTGAATACCTGGGGAGTATTGATGCGCGTGTATAAGGGGACACAATGCTGCATTCTGAGTCCATTTTGTGCTATGGTGCACTTGGATCGTTCCACGGCTACCTTCAAACACACACACACACACAGAGAGAGAAAGAAAGGGAAAGAGAGAGAGAGAGAGAGAGAGAGAGAGAGAGAGAGAGAGAGAGGGAGGGAGGGAGGGAGGGAGGGAGGGCGGGAGCAGAAAAAAGAGGAGACGACAGACAGGAGAAAAAGAGAGAAATAAGAGAGTGGGCTCTTAGAGTTGGCACGTGGCTGTGTCTGTGCGTGCATGTGTTTGTCTCGAGCGGTGGGAGGACATGTCTGTGTGTGTATGTCTGTGTGTGTATGTCTGTGTGTGTATGTCTGTGTGTGTATGTCTGTGTGTGTCTAGGTATACTGTACATGTCTCACTGCGTGTCTTGACTGTATGTGTCTGTGTAATGTGAACGCTTGTCTGTGTGTGCGTGTATGTTTTCAAGTGTGTGTGTGTATGCATGCATGCATGAAGGAAGGAAAGATGGCATGTTATAACTGTGTATGTATGTATGCATGCATGAATGTGTTGTCTTGTCTGTGTGTGTGTATCTCAACTGTATGTGTCTGTGTACGTATATGATCTGATGATATGGTCTCAACTGTATAAGTGTGTATGCGCGTGCGTGTGTGTGTGTCTACAGCAGGGGGATGCGTGAGGGCTCCCACAGCTTGCGTGCTAGCTGGCTGCAGTGCTGCAGGATGTAGTCGGCAGCGATCACCCCCAGGTGCACCGTCAGCAGCTCGTAGCACTTCACCACCTCCCCCTGGTGGCTCTTACTGTAGAGGCGCAGCAACTTCCTGTCGCAGGGAGGAGAGGCGTTAGCAACTTCCTGTCATCGGGAGTAGAGGCGTCAGCAACTTCCTGTCACGGGGAAGAGTGGCGTTTGGGACTTCCTTCCTCCATCATTTCTGCCTAGCCTTCCTTCTTCTCATCAATACTGCCTTAAGTCGTTATGATTATTACTCTTTAATCAGGACAGACGCAGTATGGAGGAAGAAAGGAAGGTTTGAAGGAAGTAAGTAAGGATAGAAAGAGTCAGGGCTTAATGGGAGGATGGAAGTAGGAAGGAAGGAAGGATGGCTGGAATGAATGAATGAAGGCAGGAAAGATGACTGGAAGGAAGGAAAGAAGGAAGGAAGCAGCCTAGCATCCTCCCTACTTGTAGTAGTCACAGGCCAGCATCCCGATGGGGGCGGAGTCATCAGACAGGATGGGCAGGTCCATCACCTCCAGCTTGTAGCCCTGCATGATCAGAACCATCCAGAGCATCAATCACTGAATTATTATATTAATAAATACACTATGAAGCGCAAACAGTACTGTTATCTAAACAGTGCCGGCAAACTGTGTGTAGGAGATAGAGGGTAGAGGTATTTTGTGTGTGTGTGTGTGTGTGAGACGCACCGATTCATTCTCAAACCACAGGAAGTAGCAGAAGTAGTAATCTCCATCTCTCAGCGTGACGGTTGAGTGGCCCTTCTGGAGGTAGCGTCGCGTCGTATCGACCAGGCTCCACACCTACACACACACACACACACACACACACACTTTACATCAACAGCTTCTTCAGGGTATCTTCAACCTCCAAAACAAACCTTCAGACTCCCCTCTGAACCCTGGGCAGATGGTACGGTCCACACACCTTGCCCTTGATGAAGTGTGCCAGCGGCCCCTTTCCCAGCTCAGAGTTGGCGCGGTCTGTGATGTTGAGGGACGGAGCGATCATCTGGCCAGCAGAACGATCCACGTAGATGAAATGGACCAGACCAGGGAACTCCTCCAGGTACGTGACACCAGTCGGGTTAAGGGCCTGCAGTCCATTACACTGACCTCTGCACTCTGTAAACTTTGACCTCTAACCTCAAACCAACATCAGAGCGTGAGAGAGAGACGGTAAATCAAATCAAATTTATTTGTATAGCCCTTTTTACACGCAAGCATGTCACAAAGGGCTTCACATACGCCCATAGAACTGCCCCTCAACCAACCTAAACCCTCAAGGAAGACAAGGAAAAACTCCCAGAAAAACTCCCAATGGGAGAAAAAATGGAAGAAACCTTGGGAGGAGCAATTCAGAGAGGGATCCCCTCCTCCAGAGACGGTTGGTAAGAGAGAGGAGCAGAACACAAAGACAGAAGGACATAGAGAAAGACAGATATGGAGAGGCCGAAAGAGTTACAGTAAAATACAGCCTAGCCTCTACTGTAAGTTCGGCCTCAGTTCACACGTTTGTGGATTGACAGAGAGAGACATCGAAAAGCATGCAGGCAGGGAGAAAGAGAGAGAAAGAGAGGGAAGGACAAAGATCGAGAGAGTTGGGATGCGAAGTGGCATGAGCGCTGACCCACTACTGTCTCTACAGGAGACCATCACAAGGACCACCACCGTGGGAGGGGCCACTGGCCTAACAGGATATGACACCATGGTGATGTTCCGCTTGCTCTTTACCAGCAGGAAGTCCTTCCAGTCCATCAGCTTCTCCCTGGAGGTAGAGAGAGAGAGAGAGAGGTAGAGAGAGAGAGAGAGAGAGAGAGAGAGAGAGAGAGAGAGAGAGAGAGAGAGAGAGAGAGAGAGAGAGAGAGAAAGAGAGAGAGAGACAGACAAAGAGACAGATAGAGAGAGAAAAGAAATAGAAACATGAAACATGTGCAGTGAAAATAGATTCAGAGTGAGAGACACAGAAATATTTATAGAGATCAAGTAGGATAAAGATTGAAAGGGGGGGGGGGGGGGGGAGAGGGAGGAAGAGTGAGAAAACAATTGTGAAAGAAAGTAAAGGGGTGGGGGTGGGTGGGGGGTGATACAATGCCTTGGAGGCATGATGTGATTATTCATCTCACACGCTCTATCCAGAAATATAGCAGGTTCAAGTAGTGTTGAGTGAGACCGCTACAAGCCTGAGCTTGAACATGGCACTGGAGAGAACCAGCCACTGGAGTCTCTGCTAGCAGGGAACCAAGCCTGGTTTTCTGGTCTCTGCTAGCAGGGAACCAAGCCTGGTTTTCTGGTCTCTGCTAGTAGGGAACCAAGCCTGGTTTTCTGGTCTCTGCTAGAAGGGAACCAAGCCTGGTTTTCTGGTCTCTGCTAGTAGGGAACCAAGCCTGGTTTTCTGGTCTCTGCTAGTAGAGAACAAGCCTGGTTTTCTGATCCCTGTGCTGGTAAAGAAGGTTTTCTTACTGGACCATGGTGAGAGCTCGCTCCTGCAGGTGAGGAGAGAGGCGCTGCGGCCCTCCTCCTCCGTCTGTGATGAAGCACTGTCTGTAGACTGCACACAGCTGGGTCTTCATGCTGCGACACCAGGGCAGAAGACTGAAACACACACACACACACACGCACGCACAGGGTATTAAAAGAGAAATGGAACATTTCTAACAAAGCTACCCGTTTTGAAAGGACAAATATATCAAGTGATAATAAATGGTCTGAATAATGTCACATTATGGGTGCAATGTTACCCCCCCCCCCCCCCCCCCCGCTCAGCAGAGGGCAGTGTGAGACTCACTCCTTGGTGAAGCCAGTCCCTGCTCTGGTGAAGGCTTTGTTCTTGAATTCCGTCCACACGCTCTGCAGATGTGACGTCTGGGACAAAGGATGCAGACGGCTTGTTAAGACGACAGGTCACACACACAAACTTCCAAGCATACAGACCCACACCCTTACTTGACCACACACACACTCAAACTCTCACACAGGTACGCACCAACACTGCCCCTCAAACAGACACACACACACCACCCCTCACACACACACACACACCACCCCTCAAACAGACACACACACACCACCCCTCACACACACACACACACCACCCCTCAAACAGACACACACACACACACACCACCCCTCACACACACACACACACACCACCCCTCAAACAGACACACACACACACACACACACACACACCACCCCTCACACACACACACACACACACCACCCCTCAAACAGACACATACAAACACACCACCCCTCACACACGTATACCACCCCTGACACAGACACACACACACACACTCCACCCTCTACCTGAATGTCGCTGGTTCCCAGGGCTCTGATGAACTTGTCCAGTTTGCTGCGGAGATCCTGGATGGTAGGCTGCCCCCTGGTGGCTGCTGAGCCCTCCTGGCCCTCGCTCAGGCGCTTCTCCAGCCGGGCGAAGGCATCCAGGAAGGAGTACACAGACGTGGCCACGGAGCTGTTAGGGATCTGACAGGGGACACGGAAGCATGAGGAAAGGTGTCCCTCCACCTTTGATGGAACAAGGAAACCCTTCAGAACGCTTGACGAGAACTATCCGGAAAACATTCCATACATTGTGTTTGTGGGGTGCGTATAAGTGCATGTGTGTGTGTGTGTGTGTGGGGGGGGGGGTTACACCTTAGTGAGAAGAACCAGAGTGATCCCAGGCCACAGTGGGAGGCAGTACATGGAGTGAGGCATCATGGGATAAAAGCCCTCCTTGAGCGTGACCTCCAGGAAGACTCTGCACGGGGTCGCCGGGTCAGGGGGAGGGGCCTGCAGGGTCTGCAGGCTGTCTTCAGCCATCTGGTTGTTATTAAAACATCACATTACAGCATTTATTAAAACATCACATTACAATATGTTATTACAGTACATGTTGTTAAAAAAAACATTCAAACAGAATGTTACAATATGATATTAAAACAACCCAATACAACATGCTGTAACTTTTGATACTGGCTTACAATAGAAAGGTCTTGCACAGAACTTCTGATGTTAGTTCTGAGTGCAGAGCAACTGACCTGTATGTCTGGATCCACAAACTCAAACACAGGAGTACTCCTGTCTTCTTGCCTGCCTGGTTACAGAGAGACATGAGGGAGAAGATGAAAAGGAGAGAGTAAGACACAAAGAGACAGATAGATAGTAATACAAGAGAGTGAGTGAGAGAGTGAGTGAGTGAGTGAGTGAGTGAGAGAGAGCGCGAAAGGATATGAAGGTCTGACCAACAACACAGGTAGGCATGTGTGGCAACAGTGGTAGGGCGTGACACAACAGTGGAGCTACCTGAACTTGCTGAGTCTGTAGGAGAAGACTGGCCATCTGTGGGGGATGCTTTTGGGGTGTAGAAGATCTCAGGGCCGGACGTGTTCTCCACATCCTGCACACACACACAGAAAATCATCAGGAAAACAGCATCCAAGGACTAGGCCTGATTTCCTGTGTGGACAGATGGACAGACAGACGAAAGTGCGGACTCTAGATGGAGGACCCTGCTTAACACCTACCTCTGGGTTCGAGTCGTCCAGATCGATGTTGCTAGGATACAGGTCCTGCACCATGACGATGAGGGCCAGGAGGTCGGAGGAGGTGAGATTGCTGGCATTACGACTGGAGAGGATGGAGGGATGAGATGAAATAGGTGACAGAATGTGTACCTAAAAGCAGTGTTCTAGCCTAGAGTAAAATATTGTGTTCCTAGCCTTGCTACTTGTAGCAATGTTAGCCTAGCTATTCTTGTATAGAGGGTGAGTCATGTTCATCAGTGGTTGGCATGATACATTTAATAGTCTTGCAATCCGACTCAACAAGGAGACAAAGAATAGTAGCTAGGTATGATAACTTTTACTGAAATAAAATGCTAACTAGGTATGCTAACACTACCCATTGTTGAATACGAATAGCTAGGTAGGCTAAGTCTAAAAATGACTAAATGTAAATGTACCTGGAGTAGAAATGTCGTAGCTAGGTATGCTAACCCTACCTGGAGTAGAATGCTAATAGCTAGGTATGCTAACTCTACCTGGAGTAGAAGGCTAGTAGCTTTGTGTGCACCAGTATGAAGGCATGCAGCACCTCCTCTCCAGCCCTCTCCACACTGGTGTTGATCTGCTGGACCAGGCGACGTTCCAGGAACTCAATACACTGCTCGCACAGGGTGGGGTGGATCAGTCTTTCCACCGCCTGGACCAGGGGGAGGGGGCGGGGGGTGGGCAGGAGTAGGGGGGAGAAGAGAGGGTGTAACAGGGGAGAGTTGTATATTGGGACTGGAACAGTCTAGGATGGCTCCTGCATTTTACTAAAGAGATCTGTGCACCAATATAGTGCTGTACTGTAGATTAAGACTGGCTGGCTGGCTAACTGACTGACAGAATGGCCGGCTGACTGGCTGTTCTCCAGTACCTCCACCAGGAAGCTCTGGTCCTTCTCGCGCAGGCGGCTGTAGGTCTCCAGCAGGCTCTGCAGCTGCTTCCACAGCCTGGTCCTCTGCTCCGTGTCCTGGGGGCGGAGCCTGGGGGGAGAGGTGGAGGGAAAGGCTGAGAAAGGGGTAAGGATAGGGAGAGGCTGGGTGGAGGATAGGGAGAGGCTGATGTAAGGATAGGGAGAGGCTGGGTATGGATGGGAAGAGGATAGAGAGAGCCTTGGGTGAGGATAGGGAGAGGCTGGGATGAGGACAAGGAGATGCTGGGGTAAGGACAGTGAGAGGCTGGGGTAAGGACATTGAGAGGCTGGGGTAAGGATAGAGGGAGGCTAGGGTAAGGATACGAAGAAGCTGGGCTAAGGACATGGAGAGGCTGGGATGAGGGTAAGCAGAGACCTGAGAGAATCTATGGCGAGGCTAGAGAGAGGCTGGAGAGAATCCAGTAAAGTCTGAGGAGAGGCTATGGTGAGGCTGGGGGAAACTCAGTTGTGTTTTTGGTTAAGGCCGGGCTAGCAGTACATACTCTTTCCTGAGGAGGGTGCTACTGAGTGTGACCATGCCGAAGAGCACGTCGATCATCTTCTTCATGACGTAGATCTTCCTCTTCAGATGATTCTCTCCCTCCTCCCCATCCCCGTTTACAGCGATGTACAGGCACTCGTCAAACTGACACAGAGAGGACAGTCAATCAATCAGTCAATCAATCAACAACCAAATCAACTTATCTAGCCTCGCCATGCTAACTGTAGTTTGGTGTGCAAACCCTACTTATCGTAGAACATTTACTTTATGGAATTATTTACAGTATACACAGACTACAAAATACTCCTATACTTTGCGTTATCTTGGGCCAGTGTATTTAGGATTAAAATCCCATGCAGTTGATGAATGTTTATAGTTTGACCACTGCCTTTACTAACAGGTAACATGAGCCAAATCTTACCTAATGTAATTAGGTAACATTAGGTCACACTGCCTTGAAGGCTGGCTACACTCTGACCAAGGTCCCAGAGGGGGGAACAGGACTGAGCCACAAACACTAAGAATGGAATGGAGCCAGGTTATGTGACTTAGGTCATGGTCATGCAGTAAAACACAAGATCCTTCCACTGAAAGGTTGGTTCAGGATCACATGACCTGAGTGAAGATTCACGAGGGCGGCTTTCTCTGAATCTGGGCCAGTAGGAGGACAACAATGACCTTTTCGTGTTTTATCTAAGGGTCCTTTGGTGTGTGTTCAATGCAAACACGTACCGTATATGTGTGTGAACGCATACTTGTGTGTGTGTGTGTGTGTGCGCATGCATACTTTTATGCATGGGTAAGCTTAAGTATGTGTCTGCAATTTTATGTGTGTGTGTGAGTGTGTGAGTGTGTGTGTGTGTGTGTGAGTGTGTGTGTGTGTGCGCATGCATACTTTTATGCATGGGTAAGCTTAAGTATGTGTCTGCAATTTTATGTGTGAGTGTGCGCGTGTTTACCTGGTGCAGTACGTAAGTGTGGTTGTTCTCAGTGCTAAAGCAGGTGTAGCTGTCTCCCAGTCTGTCCACCATGGTGCTACAGGAGATGATGATGGGGGCGAACAACGTGTTGATACTGTCCTCAAAGGCTGGGGGCTGAAGAGGCACACGCATGCAAGCAGAGGACAGTACAGGGAAATATAGGTGTTAGTGTTCAACAAATGATATTGTGCTGAACAAGCTTAATACTCTGGGCCAATTATGTTGATGAGAATACTCCACAGTTGCCATATTTCTGCCAAAGTGTAACTTATGAGCAGGACAATCATCCATCCATTATCCAATGTATCCATGCAATTATCGTTCCAATCATCATTCCTCACCCGCTCCCCCTCTTCTTGGAACGCCCCATACTGTTCCTGCAGGTTCAGTTCGTACTCCTTGTCGGTCCAATGAAACAGAACCTCGGCGCTCTCACTTGCGATCAACAGGCACTTCATGCCCGGTAGCAGAGTGGCGGTGTGTTGGCTGGTGTGTGTTTGGCACCGTGCGGTGTAGCTACTACGTTGTTACCGTGTCCAAATCACAGAAACCATCCCCGCTGTTCAACCTAAAAGTGAAATCTGTGGAAAGGCAGATATATTTCCCAAAGGACCTCTTTGAACTGTTGAAGGATGACTTGGGTTAAACAAACCAGTCATCAACAAAAATACATAAATAATGACGTTTCCAGCGTCGCCTAAATCCTCCCCAAAACGGACAGTGTTTTGTGGTTGCGTTACGATGCGTGGGAAAGACAAAAATATCTGCCTCACATACTTGGCAAGCCAAAGATCAGATTCAGCGGGTTGTGGTTAGGGACCACCAGACTGAGGCAGGTCCGAAACATTGTTGAGTCAATACTGTGCAGTTCAGACAATGCAATTTGCTGCAAAGAAAGGAGTCGTTGATAAATGAAAATTTACCTAGCTCATGCTTTGTTTCAGTGTTTATCCAACTGCCGTGTGTCGTCCAACGTTGGACAGACGATGTTTTAACACCTTGGTTCATCCTACGAACATCTCTGCTACTGTTTAATTCTGCTTCCGTGATAGAAAGTTTCTCCTATTCTCTGCATCATGTGACAATCGCAGCCCCAGCTGGACACGGAAGCTGCTTGCCTGGATAATAAGAAGGCGCCTCCGGGAGAGGTCGCTCTATAAACCTGATCTCAAACCAGCTTGAGGGCTGTCCTGCCCCACTACTCTTTATCTAGGTTTACTGCTAAACTGATACTCGATCGGTGTTCAGCGGATTGTACTGACGGTGGAGGGCTACGGCCCCGAACAGGGAAACGACTGAGAGCTGAGGTCATGTGCCGGTGTGTAAACCAGGACTCATGACTCTGACACAGGTTTCTAGCTAACGATTCGGCATTTAAAGAATGCAGTCTAGCCCATGGCCTAGTTGTGTGATTAGGGTTGTGATGCCTTGTGTTCAGTAATGAATAGGCTTGTTAAGGTCCATTATCACATGCAATAGGTTGTGTGGGCCTTCCTATTGCGCAAAGAACATTTAAATAGTTTGTAACTATGGGCTATGCCTTGAAGGATTGCCTTCATTATAGTTTTTAGATAAAATAATCTGATAACTAGGGAACACACATCAAGAAATATACACAGCAAACACACAACCATTGACACACACACACACACACACACAGAGAGGCACACACACTTTACACAGACACATCGGACACATGTCTCTCTGTCATCAGTAAGACCTTGGGGGAAATCTTGAATGGCAGTGGATCTTCTAAAGGATATCACTTAATGACCAGGACAAATCTGTATGATCCATGCAGGATACTTAGAAAACATGCTTGCTTAGTATGTTTGTCTTCAGGCATAACACAACTCTGTTTGCATATGCCAGACCAAAGAATGCTCTCTGTTTTCCAAGCACCAATGTAACATAAATATTTAGGTTTTATTAACCTTGCTTTGGTCAGGCTGGTCCAACGGGCTGGGAGTCCCTGCATTGTGAAGGCAGTCTAATCTAGGCCATAGCTTTCCAGACAAGCCGACATTCATGAAAGCCTTATTCAAACTGACTACTGTATACACAGAATAAACATGACTAAATCCCCTAGGTCAGACAACGCATGGTTAAGGGGGTCTTGCATGTTTCAGACTGCTTTTCTGAGCATAAACAGTGTTGGGAAGGGTCTGGTTTCATCCAACGTAGCTAAAGAGTCTCTGTCACGCGAAGATACCCTGATACGATGCACTCTCCCGCTAACCTGAACACACGCAAACACTCTGTCGGAGAAAGCCGTACTCGGGAGTTATTATGACAAGGTACCGGTTTACAGGAAACTACCCCTTGGCCAAACAGAGCGGTTCCTGTAGAAAACTAAAAGTCAAATGATGGCGAAGTGATAAGATCCTGGCTACTGACAACGACGTCAGCATGTTTCCACTGTGGGGTTCTGTTTTCACACTCCCTACGTGTGTAGCGGTCTGGGTACCAGGTGGCATCAGCCTTTTGTTGCCAATTGTCACTCAACTGATTATGACCGCGTCATAAAGCGTCCCTTTTCTTACGTTTACTTTCTATGATGAAGTATACATGTGTTGCGGTGATTGGCATGGGAATGCTAGGCTTCCTGTGGAAAACACCCTGCCAGACCTGGTAGGACCTTGGTGTGGTCCAATGACGAGCCTTACATTTTCACCGTTGGTGGGGGGGATCACGGTTGAAGATGGCCGTCTATTACTACTTTAGTACCCTGTTGTTTTTAGCATGCTTGTGTGTCCTTGATTCATCCGGCTATGAGATTCTGTTTGGGTAAGACCCGTTTCCATGTGATTTCACATGCTGTGTTTTTGTGGCTGTGTTGTACTAAAACGATTGCTTTTGTCAGTCCTACCCTGAACGTTGGTATCAGGCACGCACAGCTGCTCCTTAGAGTTGTAGTCAAACTAACTATGACGTCCCGCTGAAGTTGTTTAGTTTGAGAAAGACCAGCGCTGTGTCCATTCTGGCTGTTTTCTATCCCAACCATGTCTGTCCGTTTTTCTTCTTTTAAACGTGGGGTGTGTGTTTACGCACTGTGGGACAGCAACATCCACAAGTGCGTGTGTGTGTGCGCATGCATGTGTGTGTACTTATAGTGTGAGTGCATGTCTCCACACTAGTGTGTGTGTGTGTGCTTCTGTTTTGGGGGGGGGGGGGCGTCACTTAGTTTCCACAAACAAATGTCCCTGAATTGAATGTCTTTGATGATGGAGGCATGGTCAGGAGAAGATGCATCCCAGCCTCCAGGGCAGAACATGCTGGACGTGGTCGTAAACAGAGTGTGAACGAGTCTGGGACTCGGGTTAAGTGAACCAAAATGGCCCGTTTAAGATGAACCATATGTAATGAAGGAGAAGACATTCACCAGGCTTGTTGTTGGACACAACCTCTGGTATTCATGCGGAAACAAAAATCAATTTCAAGGATTTGGCGACCGCAACGGGGGGGGGGGGGGGGGGGGGGGGGGGGGGGGGGGGGGGGGGAAGCATTCATCCGGTTCTGCTGAACTTGTAGTGCTTCAGTTCGTAGCTTTTGAGGAGGTCTTTAAAGTGATTCATGGAACACAATGCTATGTACTTTACAGTGTGCTTTATTATCAGTATTACACAGGGTGGTATTATATAATCCATCTTAAGCAAAACATCTCTGTATCCACCTTACAAGGCCGGTCGTGTGGTATCGTCTGGTGTGGTCTGATCTGATCTGATCTTGTGTGTCTGGTTTGGTCTGGTCTGGTCTGGTCTGGGATGGTCTGGTCTGGGATGGTCTGGTCTGGGATGGCCAGATCTGTTCTGACCCTCTTTGTTGCTTCTCTGAACTAAGTCTGACTGCAGCTGCCTTGAAATCTGGGGTTAACGTGTGTGTGGGAGTGTGTGTGTGTGAGGATAGAACCCCTGGCTGTCAAGCCAACAGCATCTTTCTCTCTCTCTCTCTTTGTGACCGTTCCAATGTGGATGAGAGGTTCATCCAGGCTCACTTTGATCATGTGTCAGCAGATCCTCTGGTTGCCTTCACCCTGGGGCAAATAAAGACAGAAGAGGATGACGATGAAGAGGAGGAAGTTCTGAATTCCTCCCTCTGTCACTGGTCATTCCTCATTCTCTCTGTGGCACGGGGGCAGGTTTTTATCAAGACCAGGCTTTTGGCTTATTTTTTCTCCTCTCGTTCCACGTTATGTCATGAGCTTCAGTCTAGCCCCTCCAGATCGTGGGGTCTGCTGTGGGTCCAACGGATTTAATATGACATATTTCATCGAACACATTCACCAATTGTATATAACTATTTTTAGTCATTTAGCAGATGCTCTTATCCAGAACTATACAGCAGCCCACTAACCAGCCAGACTTCCAGTCAGTCACCCAGCCAACCAGTCTGTTAGCCAGCCAGCCCGCCCACCAGCCTGCCTGCCTATCTGCCAATGAGTAGTGAAATCGTTTAGTAGTTGTACATGAATTGTGAATAAATCAAATGTTTAAACAAAAGATCCGAGTGTGTTGGAGTCCTTTGGATTATCCTGTGAAACCAGTTTACCCTCATATCTGATGACTGTCCTCAAGTGGAGCCGAACATGAGACAGCGAGGCTTACTCTGCTTGTTGTGGCACACAGTTATTAAGGACTTGAATCAGCTGTTTTAGGTTAGATTACTGGCTACTGTACACACAATGAAGCCTTTGTGTAAAGGAAAAAAAAGCTAAGTAGAATAATAACACAAATACCAAAGCTTTGCAATTTCGTCTTTTCCGTTCATTTTATTATCAGTGTAAATAATTTCTTTTTCAAAAAAATAATATGCGATCTCGATTGCACACTTTACAGAATAAAATATTGCTCTCTTAACAAAAAGGA
This sequence comes from Hypomesus transpacificus, assembly GCF_021917145.1. Taxonomy (NCBI): domain Eukaryota; kingdom Metazoa; phylum Chordata; class Actinopteri; order Osmeriformes; family Osmeridae; genus Hypomesus; species Hypomesus transpacificus. The sequence goes on along the minus strand of NC_061070.1, from coordinate 3,482,026 downwards.
AATATGAACACCTCTACAAGAACAATGGACACATTCTGAGGAGAAAGATGAACATTATAATCATCTCAGATTCGCGGACTGAAACCACCCAGGATTGAAACCACCACAGTCCTCTTTGTACTCTACAGCTACTTCACAAACACAGCCTCTCTTCCTGTTCCCCCTTCATGAACACTGACCACTGATCACAAAGAACTGGATGGGACAAAGCAATATGGCAACAACATGTCCCATCAATGCCTCAACCCATCCAGGTCTTTCTTCACCATGTGGCTAAAGAAGTCTATGTCACTGCAACAGATCAATGTTACAGATCAATGAATAAAATGAAGTTGCTTGAACACAAAGAGACTGTGGCTATAAAAGCGGAGTCGTTTTAGGACACAGTCATATATTGAACAGTATCCCATGATATTACGATGGTAAAATTGAAGAATGTGTACATATGTAAAGAACACTAAATGACTTAACTTCAAGGTCTGGTTTTGGGTTTGAACTGCGAGTCGGTTCAAGGGGGGCGAAGGAGAGGGGGGGGGGGTACAATTGAAGTCATTGTTGTTTCCACAGCACTAGAAACAATAACCAACAAATATAAACTCACTTAAATTATGTGTATACAGTATACATAGCCAAGGTAAACACCGCAATCACGCATCTTTCATATTTAACTTGTCTCATATGTACATTACATAGAAGTTATACTGGCTAGGGAAAATCTGTACAAAAGATGTCAAACATTGATAGTATTCATCAAAAAAAAGCTAGCAGCATAGGGGAGATCTGGACACAGGAGATGGTCCGCAGAGAGGCCTTTGATGTTTGAAGGTTGACCAAAATATCTGACCATAATATCTGAGCATGTCTGAACAATAATTACAAATCTATGGGTTTCTATGTTTGTATTTATGTTTTCTTTTCTCACTGTATCTGTTCACACAGGTACAGACATTTAGAATACACACATGCACACACACATACATGTATACATACAACCACACATGCATGTACATGTACAGATGCATTAAAACACAAAAAGGCACACAACACACAAGGTCACACACACACCTACACACACACACACACACACACACACACACACACACTTAGAGCTCTGTGGGTTGTCTGGAGAGGTCTGGGTCAACCAGTGTTGTTTTGGTTTACAGGTTCTCCTCTCTTCCTGCACCTTGACCAATTCAATAACAGGAACGAATGTTAGGAGTCCAGGAAGGACAGAATGTTCTTGGCAGACTCGGAACTGGCCATCGGAAGACCCAGGGATGATCAAAGACGTTTAGCGATGAACACAGCCTCCAGACCAGCCGTCTCTGTCACAACAAAAAGCACGAAGCACGCAACAGTACAGTATCTCCGTCACAGCAAGAGGGCGTACTGCAGCACAGCAATGAAGAGGAGGGGCAGGGGTGATGAAGAGGAGGGGCAGGGGTGATGAAGAGGAGGGGCAGGGGTGATGAAGAGGAGGGGTATGGGGTGATGAAGAGGACAATCAGAGATGACGAAGAGGAGGAACAGTGAAAGGTTTTCAGTGCAACCCTTGTTTATGTACGAAGGGCAAGCCTTTCTTGGACTGGAAGAAGGATCAGGGATCAACTCTGCTCTACTGTGGAGGGGTTTGTTAAGCTAAGGGAGGAGAGAGGAAAAATATTTTAAAAGGGGAGGGGGAGAATGGTAGGAGAATTAGAGAAGGAAAAAGGATCCAGCAGGTGTCAGGGATCAAGTGAGGACGGGTCATAGTTCAGAGGTCAGGGTTCTGTATAACTGTATGCTGAAGGTGAGTAGGGGTCTGAGTTCGGGGTTCAGGGGTCAGTATTATCTCTTGCAGGCGTATGCGTTGATGTTCTTGATGACGTAGAAGCCTACGGTCATGGGGGGCATGGCTATCGTGCGGCCGGCCCTCAACGTCCTGGGCTTCAACTCAGGGAACGTGTCGTTGTCCACCATCAGAAGGCGTTCTCCATTCAGCTGCACAGACCTGGAGGCACAGGTCACACAAACAGTGGCATTAGACAAACAGGATCATACTACATAGAGTAGATTCATCCAGAACAAAGTAGAACAACATCAGACAAAGTAGCCCTGTTGGAAGTCTTTAGATACGTCATTTGATAAAGTAGAACTTTTTTCAGACCATTAAGTAGACTAAACTACCAACAACCAGCCAAAGTGCTGAAGTTACAGTAATAACATTCATGCTGATCAAGTACAACCGACTTGAGCAGGTTTAGAGGATGTCCTTACAGTCTTTTAACACTTGGGGGCACTACAGGTACAGAATTACAATCCATCAAGAAATACTGAACAGTTGCTTAATCAGGGAAAGGGACCAATTAATACGGTAGAATCTAGTATGGGTCAATTCAATTAATACAAATTAAAAAAGGTTAAATAGGATCAAGGAGCAAAAGTGTTCTGCTAGCATGCTGTGTCCTGGGAGAACAGGAAGTTCTCATGTTTTGTTGTTGTCGAGACAGCTAGTTTGGTAAGGTACACAACCAAACATGTTTGCATCATTTGTCTTGGTCGGTTTTTCAGAGTGCAGAGGGTTCCCATGGTCATGAGTGCAGAGCGTCCTGGCTATCGTCAGAAGGCTGACGGCTAACTGGTGCTGATGGGCTGAGATGTTTCAAAGCTGGGAGGTTTTTATTCACCGTACCATGCCAAAACATGCATCAAAGCAGTCTAATAAGAAACCAATCAAAGGGTTGGAATTTATTGAAACATTACGAGGCAAAGTATTTCTCCGTTGTGAAGGGCAAAAAATGCATAGATTTCCCACCTCCCCTTGTAAGGATACAATAGGTCTCAGTTGTAGACATGAGAGACGGTACAGGGATTTCTTTATCAGGCTGACTGTATGGTAATCCCACATTCTACTTCAGTTACATTTGTGAAATTACCAGATAGCACAATCAACTCATTATTGTCCCGCTAATATCCTGAGGAAATCTTTTGAAAATATTCAATATTTCCAAGGATGAACGACATCCTGGTTCCCTCAAACGAAAGTATAAATATAGATATGGCAGTTAACGTTACCTAAATATTACTCTGTTGTATTTTTTGGCCACTTGGGATCGTGTGTTTGGACTTGGCAGTTTAAGAAATCTTCCTAAGTGACCGTTTTGGTTTCCACTGCAGAGTTAGCACAAGACTGGGGGTCATTTCACACCAGGTCCTGGACAAGTCTGAGCTGCATCAGCAAAAAACGGTCAAAATGAAAGAAGAAACAGAGAAAAATAAACCAAGTAACTTTTTAAAGGCAATATTGGGATCCATTGAAAGGTCGGGCGGTCGTTTCTGAAGCCGGACAGACTTGCTGCCGTCCTTTTGGCCCCAGATGGACCCTCTGGTGGAGTTCAGTTTTTGTTGTAGACATCTGGTGTTGCTAAAACCTTAATAAAAGTCCCTCCATTTCTCCCTGTGGAGAGAGAAAGTACTTAGGGTCTAAAACAGAGCCTGGGTCTCGCTCCACTGCTTACGGTCCCATTAATTATGCCCTAATCCTGGCTCAGCACCACAAACATCCTTGGTCATTAGCGTCTTATTGCAGGATTGGGCCTGAGTCAGAACAACAGGGTGTGCGTGAGTGTCATATCTCACAGGCAAGGCAAGGCAACACACACACGCACACACACACACAGGCACATACAGGCAGAGCAGCACACAGACACATACACACTCCAGGCTGCTGTTTGAGGGTCGCAGGATTGGGCTGGAAACTGAGTAGCTGGCCGGGAGGTTAAGTGTGGAGGGGGGGGGGGGGGGGGGGCTGGAGGTTATCATTAACAGACACCTGGGGTCTCCTTTAAAAAACCCTGCTTCAAGTTACACACACCCTGACAGAAGCACAAACACATGGCAAAAATCCTCAGATCTAGCCTGTGTAATGTCTGGATGGCCAGACATTACTTTGGCCATTTTGCAATTTTGATACAATAAAATAGTCTGAACAAGAGAATGGGTGACAGGAATGATACGAAGAAGTGGGTGATTTGTGACACATTAATTTCATGAATAGAAAGGGAGAGAAGAAGGAGAGAGGGTTGAGAGGGAGGAGTGATGCCTACAAAGCTCCCAGTGGTTCTTTCAAACCAGCGCAAAGAATGGAACCTCAGGAACATGGGGAGAGCTTTCTGTATTCTACACCTTCTAGAAAACTCTGAGAAGTTCGGCGTTCTCGGCCTTCAGGAAAATTCCGATAAGTTCCGTGTTCTAGGCCTTCTAGAACAAGAGGAGAGGTTCTCTGTTCTGAGCGGATGTTTCACATCATGGCCTTGCCGGCAGGTTTTCAACTTCAATACATCGTGACAAACGTATTATGATAATATGATTTCATGGTCAATTCTGAAGCGTGGTCTGAGCTGGTGTTTCGTGTCTGCCGATGGTGGGTGATTGGTTATTTGGACTTCCATGCTGACAGCACACACACAGATCCCTGCCACTCCTGAAACCAAACAGGCTACAGACATGTAGTCTTGCTGGACCTGTTGGTGTGCGTGTGTGTGTGTGTGTGTGTGTGTGTGTGTGTGTGTGTGTGTGTGTGTGTGTGGACAGCACCGCACCCCTCCAGAGCAACACAGAACTATGTGTTGGCCATGTTTGGAGTTTGCCGTTCCTAGACAGAACTCCCAGGTCTGGCAGGGCGGCACTCAGGATCCACACGGAGGCCTCAATGTTATGGTAACCCTGGCAACGCAGGATTCCCAGCTTCTCCCCGCTAAGTTAGTCTTGTTAGACCAGTGCGTATGGAACACGATACTCTATTAGTGCACCACACGGATGTTTGCTTAGAAAACACCCCAGTGTGTGTGTGGTTGGGTAGTGTGTGTGCGCATACGGTATGATTGTGTCTGTGTGTAAACAGTATGAATGTGTGTGTCGTGGATGGTTGAGGGGGTGTGCAGTAGGTGTGTATTTGTGTGTGAGTGTGTGAGTGTGTGTGTGTGTGTGCACTCACTTGGCGTGGAGTCCAGCCGCGCCGTGCGGCTGTAGTAGGTACTGGTGGACCGTCTTGTTCCGTAAAGTTCCCGCCAACTTGATTTTTTTCCGAGACCGATGCAGATTGATGATGTAGATGGTTATTGATCCACGTACATAATTATGACTGAAGATTGTAAAAAGAGAACAACGTAAATAACCTGAATGATTAAGGGGGAAAAATAGGTTACAAAATAGGTTGTGTGAAACAGCAGCATGTTCTAATCAGGAGCGCTGTTGATGTGGAAAACCACCTGTTCCAGAACTACTCCCCAGTTGCAGAAACATTACGACTTTGTCATCTCAACTGCAAACGCATCAGAATGAGAGGAGAAGGCTGATGACGGTCGATATCATCTTTAATGTGGACTGTTATGACTTCTACATTATACAGTTCACACTTTATACAGTTAGCTAATGCTTCTATCCAAAGCAACGTACAAACAGTACTTTTGTCTAGCACAATCATTTCGCTCACTCCCCCTCTGCCCCCTCACACACACATAAGAGGAGAACGTGTTATTTATTTTCTTTCTTATCTCCTTCTAGATTAGACACGCTTTGTGGCGTCCTCGTCTGCCAAGCACGATGGGGTTTACGGTAACTTCAAACAAAAGGACAGTGACTGTGAAAACACCAAAGAAATCTTTGATACGCTGCTCAAATGGCACTGCTGAAGTGCTGGATCTAAAGACATGGCCTTTATGAATAACAGTAACAGTAAAACGAATTTATATTAGAAAATGTACTCTTCAACTAAGTGTTCCAAAAATAATTGTAACTAGCTGTTATACATTGCATTTTATTGGAAACGCTAAACCTATCATCTATTTCAGCAAGGGCATATTTCTCATGGACAACCCTTGGCCCTAGAGCTGCACATGAAACGGAGTCTCCTGAATTCCGTGCATTATGATGTCATCTGAGGGAATAAAATATAGGTTGTATTTACAATTGAATTCATTTAGGAGAAGATTGCACATGTGATCAGGTCATCAGCTAGGTGTGATGGAGTGGAGAGCTACAGTTATAGCTACAACAGAGCTGAAGGACAGGGCAGAGTGAGGTGAGGCAGGCAGGGTGAGGCAGGCAGGGCAGGGCAGGGTGAGGTGAGGCAGGCAGGGTGAGGCAAGCAGGGCAGGGTGAGGCAGGCAGGGCAGGGCAGGGTGAGGTGAGGCAGGCAGGGTGAGGCAAGCAGGGCAGGGTGAGGCAGGCAAGGCAGGGCAGGGCAGGGCAGGGCAGGGCAGGTTGAGGTGAGGCAGGCAGGGTGAGACAGGCAGGGCAGGGTGAGGTGAGGCAGGCAGGGTGAGACAGGCAGGGCAAGGTGAGACAGGCAGGGCAGGGTGAGGCAGGCAGGGCAGGGTGAGGTGAGGCAGGGCAGGGCAGGGTGAGGCAGGCAGGGCAGGGTGAGACAGACAGGGCAGGGTGAGGTGAGGCAGGCAGGGTGAGGCAGGCAGGGCAGGGTGAGGCAGGCAGGGCAGGGTGAGGCAGGCAGGGTAGAAGAAGGCCCAGACACGGAGGAATGAACAACAACAAGCCAGCAGACTGGAAACAGGTGCTTCTCCTTTGGGATCTCTCTGGGCTGGCTCTGGGCTGGCTCTGGGCTGGCTCTGGGCTGGCTCTGGGCTGGCTCTGGGCTGGCTCTGGGCTGGCGAGGGAGCCCGGGGGAACTGGTTAACTACTTCCCTGCTCACAGTCTCTCCGCCTCTCCCTCCCTCTCTCTTTCATTCCTCTGTCTCTCAGCATCAATTCATCTTTTATCTCTCCATCTCTCATCTCTTTGTTACGAGTCTTTCTATGTCTGTTCTACCTGACCCTCCCTCCATTTCATCTCTCTCTCTCTCTCTCTCTCTCTCTCTCTCTCTCTCTCTCTCTCTCTCTCTCTCTCTCTCTCTCTCTATTTCTCTTTCTCTTTTCCTTTCTTTCTTTCTTTCTTTCTTTCTTTCTTTCTCAATCTTTTTGGCATGGGGAACCTGCTAGAGGCACACATATTACATTAAAGGGGAGGATAGCGGTCTTGGTTGGTGATAAATAATGTTCTAGTAATAAAGTTG
>NC_061070.1:3445917-3474477 GCF_021917145.1 Hypomesus transpacificus | reverse complement strand
ACCCCGTGCCCACCCAAGAGGCACCCCGGTCGGATACCCCCCGGACCCCGAGAGGCCTGGAGGTCAACCATGGACTCAAACATCCAGCAGAGGGTCTGCCCAGGACCCAGTGCCCGCCCAAGAGGCACCCCGGTCGGATACCCCCGCACCCCAGGACCCAGTGCCCGCCCAAGACCCCTGGAGGTCAAACATGGACTCAAACATCCAGCAGAGGGTCTGCCCAGGACCCAGTGCCCGCCCAAGAGGCACCCCGGTCGGATACCCCCGCACCCTGGCGACCCCTGGAGGTCAAACATGGACTCAAACATCCAGCAGAGGGTCTGCCCAGGACCCAGTGCCCGCCCAAGAGGCACCCCGGTCGGATACCCCCGCACCCCGAGACCCCTGGAGGTCAAACATGGACTCAAACATCCAGCAGAGGGTCTGCCCAGGACCCAGTGCCCGCCCAAGAGGCACCCCGGTCGGATACCCCCGCACCCCGAGACCCCTGGAGGTCAAACATGGACTCAAACATCCAGCAGAGGGTCTGCCCAGGACCCAGTGCCCGCCCAAGAGGCACCCCGGTCGGATACCCCCGCACCCCGAGACCCCTGGAGGTCAAACATGGACTCAAACATCCAGCAGAGGGTCTGCCCAGGACCCAGTGCCCGCCCAAGAGGCACCCCGGTCGGATACCCCCGCACCCCGAGACCCCTGGAGGTCAAACATGGACTCAAACATCCAGCAGAGGGTCTGCCCAGGACCCAGTGCCCGCCCAAGAGGCACCCCGGTCGGATACCCCCGCACCCTGGCGACCCCTGGAGGTCAAACATGGACTCAAACATCCAGCAGAGGGTCTGCCCAGGACCCAGTGCCCGCCCAAGAGGCACCCCGGTCGGATACCCCCGCACCCTGGCGACCCCTGGAGGTCAAACATGGACTCAAACATCCAGCAGAGGGTCTGCCCAGGACCCAGTGCCCGCCCAAGAGGCACCCCGGTCGGATACCCCCGCACCCTGGCGACCCCTGGAGGTAAAACATGGACTCAAACATCCAGCAGATGGCAGCCTACCCTCTAAAACCAAAGGTCAGTTTCCCCCTCTCCCTCACCTGATCCTCAACTGAGCCGTGGTTGTGTGAATAACCGCCGTGGCAGATGGCAATGGAAATGGGTGACCGGGGTTCGTACCCCAGAGGCGTCTTACTTTCCCCAATCTAATTTCGGGGGAACACTTTATAAAACGGCTGAGTAGCCCACTCTCTTAGGCTTTTAACCCCGGTGAATAATATGGGGTGGACGCCGTGGACGCGTGACGTAGGCCCGGGTGTTTGGAGCGTCCAATTAAACCCGGCTTAGGGCTAGGGCGCACGTCCACTTTGAGGGAGAGGAGTGGCCGATGTGAGATGTGTATGCTCGGGCTTTGAAACCCACGTAAACACGAGACGAAATTCATTCAAATGGTTCTTTTATTCAAACATTTGGACCACACAGCAAAGCAGCGATGTTTTTGCGGGCCTGAACATGCCCAAGAGGTGTCCCAATGCGGACATAAAACCTCTCTTCGGTAACAGCAGAATGGCACATATGGTGAGCTATCAAATTTCGTTCCGACCCACTCATGTGGGTCCAATTTAATGTGCTTATGGAATGGCGTAAGTGATGCAGGGTGATGCCTTGGTGGCCCAAGCTATGCATCAACTTCCGGACGTTTGTGGATAGCCCATTCATGCAAGATCCGCTGCGGGAAAAGAACAGTCTCTGGTCGGTGTTCCGAGGGTAACCGGGAAGCTTGGTGGATGCCTCTACAAAGCGAGAGAGCCATCCATGCTCTTCCCCCGTGAGAGCTAAGACGGCAGGGCCATGATATTGCGCCGTCTTGTGCTCCGGCACTGAAACAAGAAACATATCCTCCAGGCGCTCGGCGGAGGCAAAGTTGTCGCGGGTCATCTCCAAGAAAACCCCGCGCCTGGCGCCGTTGAATATTGTAACCTGCAGGATGATGGCAGCTGCAGCCCTGTTAGCGTTCCGATGCGTAGCAGCCCTCTCCAAAGCCAGCAGTAGCTCGGGTATGCACCTATCCAAATCGGTGCCAATGGCACGGATCTCCTCACTCCTTAGCAGGCCCGTCTGCTGGGAATGGGTGATGGTCAGCCGGTGTCTACGAACGTTGACACGGTTGTCTCTTGAAAGCTTGCTCAATTTCATGAGCATGGGACGGAGGACCTTTTTCGAAACGGCAAGGCCGGTCGGCTTATAATCTTTAACCCACTTCACAAACGCAGTAACGTCACAGAGGTACGATTTGAGGGTACTCGCCTTCAGACCTCGGGTGGACAGGTCGCTGTACCAACTTTGAACTGCTTCTGGTTCTTCAAAGTTCTTAATTTGACCCATAAAGTCTATGATTCGATTAACGGTGCTTTTGACGTTTTCCATCTGTCTTTTCGAAGCTTGCGGGATCACCAGGTAAGCGTGGTAAGCGCTCACAATGGTCCCAGTGTCTGTGTCTTCGTCGGTTGAGCTGCAGCTGGAACTGGGGCTGGAACTGGACATGTTCTGGTGGGTCTCCGGACCGGTGGGTACAGCGTTGTGGGTATTTGAGCACCCCGGCTTGAGGTGTTGATCGTCCTCGGCGGCATCCTTGGATGTCAGTCCTCTGTAAGCATTGTCGTAATCGTGGGTGCCAACTTTCAATTTGTGCACCTTTGTAAGATGTCTGTCTAGTCGGGCGAAAGGTTTCCCAGAGCAGAGAATGCAGGGTTTCACTACCTTCTTCCTTGAAACGTCCATGATGTGCGGCAAGCATTGAGGTCGGTCGGCATCAATCAAGGCATAATTGCCGATTGGCAGGAAGGTGTTTTTCCATGGGAAGCGTGTACTGGGCGGGGACAGTGTTGATCCATGGTAGGGGAGTCAATGGAGGGACGCCGAGAGGCAAGGAGTGGTACTTCCCCAAAAACCAAAGCCCACAAACAGTCACCCTCCTGTGGACTCAAAAGGGATGACATGTCGGTGAAAACAACCAAAACCTAAGTCCATTTTGAATGGGAGTCAATGGGCGGAGTACCAGAGGCACAAACTTTTAAGCCTCCAAAACCTAAGTCCATTTTGAATGGAAGTCAATGGGCGGATGCCCAGGTGCACAAAATTCTAAGCCTTCAAAACCTAAGTCCATTTTGAATGGAAGTCAATGGGCGGATGCCCAGGTGCACAAAATTCTAAGCCTTCAAAACCTAAGTCCATTTTGAATGGAAGTCAATGGGCGGATGCCCAGGTGCACAAAATTCTAAGCCTTCAAAACCTAAGTCCATTTTGAATGGAAGTCAATGGGCGGATGCCCAGGTGCACAAAATTCTAAGCCTTCAAAACCTAAGTCCATTTTGAATGGAAGTCAATGGGCGGATGCCCAGGTGCACAAAATTCTAAGCCTCCAAAACCTAAGTCCATTTTGAATGGAAGTCAATGGGCGGATGCCCAGGTGCACAAAATTCTAAGCCTTCAAAACCTAAGTCCATTTTGAATGGAAGTCAATTGGATGACCAGGGGCACATATTTCTTAAAGTTGCATTTAATGGGTTTTAACACAGGGGGTGGGCTTAATAGTGGGTGCACAGGGCCCCCCGGTGAATGGGTGATGGGGGACACCCCCCCCGGAGGTGTGCAGTCCCCCCTTGGAGAGGGGGTCCCCGGGGAGGCCGGGAGGGTGTGGGGGGGTCCCCTTGGATCCCAAAAGTGGGTGTGCAGGGTGCGGCCGGAGTGGGGGTCCCTTGGGAGCCCGGGGATGGGTGCCCGGGGACGTCCCGGAGTGGTGGTCCCCTGGGAGGCCGGGGATGACCGTGTGAGGGTGCGCTGGAGGTGTGGAAAGGTGAAAAAGGGTAAAATTCGCCGTTTCTCGCCCGAGCGTGGGATTTGGCTGGGGACACTTTTATAATTCAAGTTGGAGGCTGGGGCAGCGGGTAGTGTGTTTTTTCTCCCCGGAAAAGGTGTACTTTTTTCGGGGGAGACGTTTGAAATATTCGTGGGCCTCCCGTTTTCGTTCTGCCCCATGGATTTGAACGGGGACAATTTTCCCATATAAGTTAGAGGCGGGGGCAGCGTGCACTGTGGTCATTTCACCCGGAAAACGTGTTCCCGACTCGGTAGAAGCGTTTGAAATCTTGTTTCGTTCCGTGCGTTTCCCGCGCGCGTGCACGCCCGGGGGTCTCTCATGGGCCTTCTTCCCCCGGTCCATACCTATCCAAAAAGTCTTCCCCCGAGTCTCTGAGTGCCCGCAAAGTGGAGATGCCTCCACACGAGTCTCAAATTCCTTCCACTTTTGCCGACTGAAAGTGTGCTTGACTTTTTGAATGCTTTGGAGGTGTAAAATTCACAGTTATTCACCCGAACGTGGGATTTGGCTGGGGACACTTTTAAAATTCAAGTTAGACCCGGGGGGAGCGCGGAGAGTGTTTATCTTCCCCGGAAAAGGTGTTCTTTTTTCGGGGGAGACGTTTGAAATATTCGTCGGCCTCCCGTGTCCGTTGTGTCCCATGGATCTCGACGGGGACAATTTTCCCATTTAAGTTAGAGGCGGGGGCAGCGGGGAATTTGTTTTATTTCCCCGGAAAAGGTGTACGTTTTTCGGGGGAGACGTTTGAAATATTCGTCGGCCTCCCGTGTCCGTTGTGTCCCATGGATCTCGACGGGGACAATTTTCCCATTTAAGTTAGAGGCGGGGGCAGCGTGCACTGTGGTTATTTCACCCGGAAAACGTGTTCCCATTTCGGTAGAAGCGTTTGAAATCTTGTTTCGGTCCGTGCGTCTCCCACGCGCGTGCACGCCCGGGGGTCTCTCCTCGGCCTTCTTCCCCCGGTCCATACCTATCCAAAAAGTCTTCCCCCGAGTCTCTGAGTGCCCGCAAAGTGGAGATGCCTCTACACAAGTCTCAATTCCTTCCACTTTTGCAGACTGAAAGTGTGCTTGACTTATTGAATGCTGGCAAGATAATAAATTCACAGTTATTCAACGGAACATGGGATTTGGCTGGGGACTCTTTTATTATTCCAGTTAGACCCGGGGGCACGGAGGGGAGTGTTTATTTTCCCCTGAAAAGGTGTACTTATTTCAGGGGAGACGTTTGAATTTTTGTTTCGGTTCCTGTGTCGCGCACGCGCACGTGCGCAAAAGTTGCACACCGGGGTTTTGTTGCCCCGGATCTTACCTATCCAACGAGCCTTTATTCACAAAAATCGGTTGAACGGCACCGGAGATAACCGTGTTTGACCGTTTTCCCAGCCTTTTCAGCAGTCTCCCAGCTTCGAGATTACAAACTTTACATGGTCGCGGGCCCCAGTCCACCAGACGACCATCGGCGCGGTTTCAGAAACCTGGTTTTCAGAGACCTGAAAGAACCAGAGGGTCTGCCCAGGACCCAGTGCCCGCCCAAGAGGCACCCCGGTCGGATACCCCCCGGACCCCGAGAGGCCTGGAGGTCAACCATGGACTCAAACATCCAGCAGAGGGTCTGCCCAGGACCCCGTGCCCGCCCAAGAGGCACCCCGGTCGGATACCCCCGCACCCTGGCGACCCCTGGAGGTCAAACATGGACTCAAACATCCAGCAGGGGTTCTGCCCAGGACCCCGTGCCCACCCAAGAGGCACCCCGGTCGGATACCCCCCGGACCCCGAGAGGCCTGGAGGTCAACCATGGACTCAAACATCCAGCAGGGGGTCTGCCCAGGACCCAGTGCCCGCCCAAGAGGCACCTCGGTCGGATACCCCCGCACCCTGGCGACCCCTGGAGGTCAACCATGGACTCAAACATCCAGCAGGGGGTCTGCCCAGGACCCCCAGGACCCCGTGCCCGCCCAAGAGGCACCCCGGTCGGATACCCCCGCACCCCGAGACCCCTGGAGGTCAAACATGGACTCAAACATCCAGCAGGTGTTCTGCCCAGGACCCCGTGCCCACCCAAGAGGCACCCCGGTCGGATACCCCCCGGACCCCGAGAGGCCTGGAGGTCAACCATGGACTCAAACATCCAGCAGAGGGTCTGCCCAGGACCCAGTGCCCGCCCAAGAGGCACCCCGGTCGGATACCCCCGCACCCCGAGACCCCTGGAGGTCAACCATGGACTCAAACATCCAGCAGAGGGTCTGCCCAGGACCCAGTGCCCGCCCAAGAGGCACCCCGGTCGGATACCCCCGCACCCTGGCGACCCCTGGAGGTCAAACATGGACTCAAACATCCAGCAGAGGGTCTGCCCAGGACCCAGTGCCCGCCCAAGAGGCACCCCGGTCGGATACCCCCGCACCCCGAGACCCCTGGAGGTCAAACATGGACTCAAACATCCAGCAGAGGGTCTGCCCAGGACCCAGTGCCCGCCCAAGAGGCACCCCGGTCGGATACCCCCGCACCCTGGCGACCCCTGGAGGTCAAACATGGACTCAAACATCCAGCAGAGGGTCTGCCCAGGACCCAGTGCCCGCCCAAGAGGCACCCCGGTCGGATACCCCCGCACCCTGGCGACCCCTGGAGGTCAAACATGGACTCAAACATCCAGCAGAGGGTCTGCCCAGGACCCAGTGCCCGCCCAAGAGGCACCCCGGTCGGATACCCCCGCACCCCGAGACCCCTGGAGGTCAAACATGGACTCAAACATCCAGCAGAGGGTCTGCCCAGGACCCAGTGCCCGCCCAAGAGGCACCCCGGTCGGATACCCCCGCACCCCGAGACCCCTGGAGGTCAAACATGGACTCAAACATCCAGCAGAGGGTCTGCCCAGGACCCAGTGCCCGCCCAAGAGGCACCCCGGTCGGATACCCCCGCACCCCGAGACCCCTGGAGGTCAAACATGGACTCAAACATCCAGCAGAGGGTCTGCCCAGGACCCAGTGCCCGCCCAAGAGGCACCCCGGTCGGATACCCCCGCACCCTGGCGACCCCTGGAGGTCAAACATGGACTCAAACATCCAGCAGAGGGTCTGCCCAGGACCCAGTGCCCGCCCAAGAGGCACCCCGGTCGGATACCCCCGCACCCTGGCGACCCCTGGAGGTAAAACATGGACTCAAACATCCAGCAGATGGCAGCCTACCCTCTAAAACCAAAGGTCAGTTTCCCCCTCTCCCTCACCTGATCCTCAACTGAGCCGTGGATGTGTGAATAACCGCCGTGGCAGATGGCAATGGAAATGGGTGACCGGGGTTCGTACCCCAGAGGCGTCTTACTTTCCCCAATCTAATTTCGGGGGAACACTTTATAAAACGGCTGAGTAGCCCACTCTCTTAGGCTTTTAACCCCGGTGAATAATATGGGGTGGACGCCGTGGACGCGTGACGTAGGCCCGGGTGTTTGGAGCGTCCAATTAAACCCGGCTTAGGGCTAGGGCGCACGTCCACTTTGAGGGAGAGGAGTGGCCGATGTGAGATGTGTATGCTCGGGCTTTGAAACCCACGTAAACACGAGACGAAATTCATTCAAATGGTTCTTTTATTCAAACATTTGGACCACACAGCAAAGCAGCGATGTTTTTGCGGGCCTGAACATGCCCAAGAGGTGTCCCAATGCGGACATAAAACCTCTCTTCGGTAACAGCAGAATGGCACATATGGTGAGCTATCAAATTTCGTTCCGACCCACTCATGTGGGTCCAATTTAATGTGCTTATGGAATGGCGTAAGTGATGCAGGGTGATGCCTTGGTGGCCCAAGCTATGCATCAACTTCCGGACGTTTGTGGATAGCCCATTCATGCAAGATCCGCTGCGGGAAAAGAACAGTCTCTGGTCGGTGTTCCGAGGGTAACCGGGAAGCTTGGTGGATGCCTCTACAAAGCGAGAGAGCCATCCATGCTCTTCCCCCGTGAGAGCTAAGACGGCAGGGCCATGATATTGCGCCGTCTTGTGCTCCGGCACTGAAACAAGAAACATATCCTCCAGGCGCTCGGCGGAGGCAAAGTTGTCGCGGGTCATCTCCAAGAAAACCCCGCGCCTGGCGCCGTTGAATATTGTAACCTGCAGGATGATGGCAGCTGCAGCCCTGTTAGCGTTCCGATGCGTAGCAGCCCTCTCCAAAGCCAGCAGTAGCTCGGGTATGCACCTATCCAAATCGGTGCCAATGGCACGGATCTCCTCACTCCTTAGCAGGCCCGTCTGCTGGGAATGGGTGATGGTCAGCCGGTGTCTACGAACGTTGACACGGTTGTCTCTTGAAAGCTTGCTCAATTTCATGAGCATGGGACGGAGGACCTTTTTCGAAACGGCAAGGCCGGTCGGCTTATAATCTTTAACCCACTTCACAAACGCAGTAACGTCACAGAGGTACGATTTGAGGGTACTCGCCTTCAGACCTCGGGTGGACAGGTCGCTGTACCAACTTTGAACTGCTTCTGGTTCTTCAAAGTTCTTAATTTGACCCATAAAGTCTATGATTCGATTAACGGTGCTTTTGACGTTTTCCATCTGTCTTTTCGAAGCTTGCGGGATCACCAGGTAAGCGTGGTAAGCGCTCACAATGGTCCCAGTGTCTGTGTCTTCGTCGGTTGAGCTGCAGCTGGAACTGGGGCTGGAACTGGACATGTTCTGGTGGGTCTCCGGACCGGTGGGTACAGCGTTGTGGGTATTTGAGCACCCCGGCTTGAGGTGTTGATCGTCCTCGGCGGCATCCTTGGATGTCAGTCCTCTGTAAGCATTGTCGTAATCGTGGGTGCCAACTTTCAATTTGTGCACCTTTGTAAGATGTCTGTCTAGTCGGGCGAAAGGTTTCCCAGAGCAGAGAATGCAGGGTTTCACTACCTTCTTCCTTGAAACGTCCATGATGTGCGGCAAGCATTGAGGTCGGTCGGCATCAATCAAGGCATAATTGCCGATTGGCAGGAAGGTGTTTTTCCATGGGAAGCGTGTACTGGGCGGGGACAGTGTTGATCCATGGTAGGGGAGTCAATGGAGGGACGCCGAGAGGCAAGGAGTGGTACTTCCCCAAAAACCAAAGCCCACAAACAGTCACCCTCCTGTGGACTCAAAAGGGATGACATGTCGGTGAAAACAACCAAAACCTAAGTCCATTTTGAATGGGAGTCAATGGGCGGAGTACCAGAGGCACAAACTTTTAAGCCTCCAAAACCTAAGTCCATTTTGAATGGAAGTCAATGGGCGGATGCCCAGGTGCACAAAATTCTAAGCCTTCAAAACCTAAGTCCATTTTGAATGGAAGTCAATGGGCGGATGCCCAGGTGCACAAAATTCTAAGCCTTCAAAACCTAAGTCCATTTTGAATGGAAGTCAATGGGCGGATGCCCAGGTGCACAAAATTCTAAGCCTTCAAAACCTAAGTCCATTTTGAATGGAAGTCAATGGGCGGATGCCCAGGTGCACAAAATTCTAAGCCTTCAAAACCTAAGTCCATTTTGAATGGAAGTCAATGGGCGGATGCCCAGGTGCACAAAATTCTAAGCCTCCAAAACCTAAGTCCATTTTGAATGGAAGTCAATGGGCGGATGCCCAGGTGCACAAAATTCTAAGCCTTCAAAACCTAAGTCCATTTTGAATGGAAGTCAATTGGATGACCAGGGGCACATATTTCTTAAAGTTGCATTTAATGGGTTTTAACACAGGGGGTGGGCTTAATAGTGGGTGCACAGGGCCCCCCGGTGAATGGGTGATGGGGGACACCCCCCCCGGAGGTGTGCAGTCCCCCCTTGGAGAGGGGGTCCCCGGGGAGGCCGGGAGGGTGTGGGGGGGTCCCCTTGGATCCCAAAAGTGGGTGTGCAGGGTGCGGCCGGAGTGGGGGTCCCTTGGGAGCCCGGGGATGGGTGCCCGGGGACGTCCCGGAGTGGTGGTCCCCTGGGAGGCCGGGGATGACCGTGTGAGGGTGCGCTGGAGGTGTGGAAAGGTGAAAAAGGGTAAAATTCGCCGTTTCTCGCCCGAGCGTGGGATTTGGCTGGGGACACTTTTATAATTCAAGTTGGAGGCTGGGGCAGCGGGTAGTGTGTTTTTTCTCCCCGGAAAAGGTGTACTTTTTTCGGGGGAGACGTTTGAAATATTCGTGGGCCTCCCGTTTTCGTTCTGCCCCATGGATTTGAACGGGGACAATTTTCCCATATAAGTTAGAGGCGGGGGCAGCGTGCACTGTGGTCATTTCACCCGGAAAACGTGTTCCCGACTCGGTAGAAGCGTTTGAAATCTTGTTTCGTTCCGTGCGTTTCCCGCGCGCGTGCACGCCCGGGGGTCTCTCATGGGCCTTCTTCCCCCGGTCCATACCTATCCAAAAAGTCTTCCCCCGAGTCTCTGAGTGCCCGCAAAGTGGAGATGCCTCCACACGAGTCTCAAATTCCTTCCACTTTTGCCGACTGAAAGTGTGCTTGACTTTTTGAATGCTTTGGAGGTGTAAAATTCACAGTTATTCACCCGAACGTGGGATTTGGCTGGGGACACTTTTAAAATTCAAGTTAGACCCGGGGGGAGCGCGGAGAGTGTTTATCTTCCCCGGAAAAGGTGTTCTTTTTTCGGGGGAGACGTTTGAAATATTCGTCGGCCTCCCGTGTCCGTTGTGTCCCATGGATCTCGACGGGGACAATTTTCCCATTTAAGTTAGAGGCGGGGGCAGCGGGGAATTTGTTTTATTTCCCCGGAAAAGGTGTACGTTTTTCGGGGGAGACGTTTGAAATATTCGTCGGCCTCCCGTGTCCGTTGTGTCCCATGGATCTCGACGGGGACAATTTTCCCATTTAAGTTAGAGGCGGGGGCAGCGTGCACTGTGGTTATTTCACCCGGAAAACGTGTTCCCATTTCGGTAGAAGCGTTTGAAATCTTGTTTCGGTCCGTGCGTCTCCCACGCGCGTGCACGCCCGGGGGTCTCTCCTCGGCCTTCTTCCCCCGGTCCATACCTATCCAAAAAGTCTTCCCCCGAGTCTCTGAGTGCCCGCAAAGTGGAGATGCCTCTACACAAGTCTCAATTCCTTCCACTTTTGCAGACTGAAAGTGTGCTTGACTTATTGAATGCTGGCAAGATAATAAATTCACAGTTATTCAACGGAACATGGGATTTGGCTGGGGACTCTTTTATTATTCCAGTTAGACCCGGGGGCACGGAGGGGAGTGTTTATTTTCCCCTGAAAAGGTGTACTTATTTCAGGGGAGACGTTTGAATTTTTGTTTCGGTTCCTGTGTCGCGCACGCGCACGTGCGCAAAAGTTGCACACCGGGGTTTTGTTGCCCCGGATCTTACCTATCCAACGAGCCTTTATTCACAAAAATCGGTTGAACGGCACCGGAGATAACCGTGTTTGACCGTTTTCCCAGCCTTTTCAGCAGTCTCCCAGCTTCGAGATTACAAACTTTACATGGTCGCGGGCCCCAGTCCACCAGACGACCATCGGCGCGGTTTCAGAAACCTGGTTTTCAGAGACCTGAAAGAACCAGAGGGTCTGCCCAGGACCCAGTGCCCGCCCAAGAGGCACCCCGGTCGGATACCCCCCGGACCCCGAGAGGCCTGGAGGTCAACCATGGACTCAAACATCCAGCAGAGGGTCTGCCCAGGACCCCGTGCCCGCCCAAGAGGCACCCCGGTCGGATACCCCCGCACCCTGGCGACCCCTGGAGGTCAAACATGGACTCAAACATCCAGCAGGGGTTCTGCCCAGGACCCCGTGCCCACCCAAGAGGCACCCCGGTCGGATACCCCCCGGACCCCGAGAGGCCTGGAGGTCAACCATGGACTCAAACATCCAGCAGGGGGTCTGCCCAGGACCCAGTGCCCGCCCAAGAGGCACCTCGGTCGGATACCCCCGCACCCTGGCGACCCCTGGAGGTCAACCATGGACTCAAACATCCAGCAGGGGGTCTGCCCAGGACCCCCAGGACCCCGTGCCCGCCCAAGAGGCACCCCGGTCGGATACCCCCGCACCCCGAGACCCCTGGAGGTCAAACATGGACTCAAACATCCAGCAGGTGTTCTGCCCAGGACCCCGTGCCCACCCAAGAGGCACCCCGGTCGGATACCCCCCGGACCCCGAGAGGCCTGGAGGTCAACCATGGACTCAAACATCCAGCAGAGGGTCTGCCCAGGACCCAGTGCCCGCCCAAGAGGCACCCCGGTCGGATACCCCCGCACCCCGAGACCCCTGGAGGTCAACCATGGACTCAAACATCCAGCAGAGGGTCTGCCCAGGACCCAGTGCCCGCCCAAGAGGCACCCCGGTCGGATACCCCCGCACCCTGGCGACCCCTGGAGGTCAAACATGGACTCAAACATCCAGCAGAGGGTCTGCCCAGGACCCAGTGCCCGCCCAAGAGGCACCCCGGTCGGATACCCCCGCACCCCGAGACCCCTGGAGGTCAAACATGGACTCAAACATCCAGCAGAGGGTCTGCCCAGGACCCAGTGCCCGCCCAAGAGGCACCCCGGTCGGATACCCCCGCACCCTGGCGACCCCTGGAGGTCAAACATGGACTCAAACATCCAGCAGAGGGTCTGCCCAGGACCCAGTGCCCGCCCAAGAGGCACCCCGGTCGGATACCCCCGCACCCTGGCGACCCCTGGAGGTCAAACATGGACT
This sequence comes from Hypomesus transpacificus, assembly GCF_021917145.1. Taxonomy (NCBI): domain Eukaryota; kingdom Metazoa; phylum Chordata; class Actinopteri; order Osmeriformes; family Osmeridae; genus Hypomesus; species Hypomesus transpacificus. The sequence goes on along the minus strand of NC_061070.1, from coordinate 3,461,965 downwards.
CAAACATCCAGCAGAGGGTCTGCCCAGGACCCAGTGCCCGCCCAAGAGGCACCCCGGTCGGATACCCCCGCACCCCGAGACCCCTGGAGGTCAAACATGGACTCAAACATCCAGCAGAGGGTCTGCCCAGGACCCAGTGCCCGCCCAAGAGGCACCCCGGTCGGATACCCCCGCACCCCGAGACCCCTGGAGGTCAAACATGGACTCAAACATCCAGCAGAGGGTCTGCCCAGGACCCAGTGCCCGCCCAAGAGGCACCCCGGTCGGATACCCCCGCACCCCGAGACCCCTGGAGGTCAAACATGGACTCAAACATCCAGCAGAGGGTCTGCCCAGGACCCAGTGCCCGCCCAAGAGGCACCCCGGTCGGATACCCCCGCACCCTGGCGACCCCTGGAGGTCAAACATGGACTCAAACATCCAGCAGAGGGTCTGCCCAGGACCCAGTGCCCGCCCAAGAGGCACCCCGGTCGGATACCCCCGCACCCTGGCGACCCCTGGAGGTAAAACATGGACTCAAACATCCAGCAGATGGCAGCCTACCCTCTAAAACCAAAGGTCAGTTTCCCCCTCTCCCTCACCTGATCCTCAACTGAGCCGTGGATGTGTGAATAACCGCCGTGGCAGATGGCAATGGAAATGGGTGACCGGGGTTCGTACCCCAGAGGCGTCTTACTTTCCCCAATCTAATTTCGGGGGAACACTTTATAAAACGGCTGAGTAGCCCACTCTCTTAGGCTTTTAACCCCGGTGAATAATATGGGGTGGACGCCGTGGACGCGTGACGTAGGCCCGGGTGTTTGGAGCGTCCAATTAAACCCGGCTTAGGGCTAGGGCGCACGTCCACTTTGAGGGAGAGGAGTGGCCGATGTGAGATGTGTATGCTCGGGCTTTGAAACCCACGTAAACACGAGACGAAATTCATTCAAATGGTTCTTTTATTCAAACATTTGGACCACACAGCAAAGCAGCGATGTTTTTGCGGGCCTGAACATGCCCAAGAGGTGTCCCAATGCGGACATAAAACCTCTCTTCGGTAACAGCAGAATGGCACATATGGTGAGCTATCAAATTTCGTTCCGACCCACTCATGTGGGTCCAATTTAATGTGCTTATGGAATGGCGTAAGTGATGCAGGGTGATGCCTTGGTGGCCCAAGCTATGCATCAACTTCCGGACGTTTGTGGATAGCCCATTCATGCAAGATCCGCTGCGGGAAAAGAACAGTCTCTGGTCGGTGTTCCGAGGGTAACCGGGAAGCTTGGTGGATGCCTCTACAAAGCGAGAGAGCCATCCATGCTCTTCCCCCGTGAGAGCTAAGACGGCAGGGCCATGATATTGCGCCGTCTTGTGCTCCGGCACTGAAACAAGAAACATATCCTCCAGGCGCTCGGCGGAGGCAAAGTTGTCGCGGGTCATCTCCAAGAAAACCCCGCGCCTGGCGCCGTTGAATATTGTAACCTGCAGGATGATGGCAGCTGCAGCCCTGTTAGCGTTCCGATGCGTAGCAGCCCTCTCCAAAGCCAGCAGTAGCTCGGGTATGCACCTATCCAAATCGGTGCCAATGGCACGGATCTCCTCACTCCTTAGCAGGCCCGTCTGCTGGGAATGGGTGATGGTCAGCCGGTGTCTACGAACGTTGACACGGTTGTCTCTTGAAAGCTTGCTCAATTTCATGAGCATGGGACGGAGGACCTTTTTCGAAACGGCAAGGCCGGTCGGCTTATAATCTTTAACCCACTTCACAAACGCAGTAACGTCACAGAGGTACGATTTGAGGGTACTCGCCTTCAGACCTCGGGTGGACAGGTCGCTGTACCAACTTTGAACTGCTTCTGGTTCTTCAAAGTTCTTAATTTGACCCATAAAGTCTATGATTCGATTAACGGTGCTTTTGACGTTTTCCATCTGTCTTTTCGAAGCTTGCGGGATCACCAGGTAAGCGTGGTAAGCGCTCACAATGGTCCCAGTGTCTGTGTCTTCGTCGGTTGAGCTGCAGCTGGAACTGGGGCTGGAACTGGACATGTTCTGGTGGGTCTCCGGACCGGTGGGTACAGCGTTGTGGGTATTTGAGCACCCCGGCTTGAGGTGTTGATCGTCCTCGGCGGCATCCTTGGATGTCAGTCCTCTGTAAGCATTGTCGTAATCGTGGGTGCCAACTTTCAATTTGTGCACCTTTGTAAGATGTCTGTCTAGTCGGGCGAAAGGTTTCCCAGAGCAGAGAATGCAGGGTTTCACTACCTTCTTCCTTGAAACGTCCATGATGTGCGGCAAGCATTGAGGTCGGTCGGCATCAATCAAGGCATAATTGCCGATTGGCAGGAAGGTGTTTTTCCATGGGAAGCGTGTACTGGGCGGGGACAGTGTTGATCCATGGTAGGGGAGTCAATGGAGGGACGCCGAGAGGCAAGGAGTGGTACTTCCCCAAAAACCAAAGCCCACAAACAGTCACCCTCCTGTGGACTCAAAAGGGATGACATGTCGGTGAAAACAACCAAAACCTAAGTCCATTTTGAATGGGAGTCAATGGGCGGAGTACCAGAGGCACAAACTTTTAAGCCTCCAAAACCTAAGTCCATTTTGAATGGAAGTCAATGGGCGGATGCCCAGGTGCACAAAATTCTAAGCCTTCAAAACCTAAGTCCATTTTGAATGGAAGTCAATGGGCGGATGCCCAGGTGCACAAAATTCTAAGCCTTCAAAACCTAAGTCCATTTTGAATGGAAGTCAATGGGCGGATGCCCAGGTGCACAAAATTCTAAGCCTTCAAAACCTAAGTCCATTTTGAATGGAAGTCAATGGGCGGATGCCCAGGTGCACAAAATTCTAAGCCTTCAAAACCTAAGTCCATTTTGAATGGAAGTCAATGGGCGGATGCCCAGGTGCACAAAATTCTAAGCCTCCAAAACCTAAGTCCATTTTGAATGGAAGTCAATGGGCGGATGCCCAGGTGCACAAAATTCTAAGCCTTCAAAACCTAAGTCCATTTTGAATGGAAGTCAATTGGATGACCAGGGGCACATATTTCTTAAAGTTGCATTTAATGGGTTTTAACACAGGGGGTGGGCTTAATAGTGGGTGCACAGGGCCCCCCGGTGAATGGGTGATGGGGGACACCCCCCCCGGAGGTGTGCAGTCCCCCCTTGGAGAGGGGGTCCCCGGGGAGGCCGGGAGGGTGTGGGGGGGTCCCCTTGGATCCCAAAAGTGGGTGTGCAGGGTGCGGCCGGAGTGGGGGTCCCTTGGGAGCCCGGGGATGGGTGCCCGGGGACGTCCCGGAGTGGTGGTCCCCTGGGAGGCCGGGGATGACCGTGTGAGGGTGCGCTGGAGGTGTGGAAAGGTGAAAAAGGGTAAAATTCGCCGTTTCTCGCCCGAGCGTGGGATTTGGCTGGGGACACTTTTATAATTCAAGTTGGAGGCTGGGGCAGCGGGTAGTGTGTTTTTTCTCCCCGGAAAAGGTGTACTTTTTTCGGGGGAGACGTTTGAAATATTCGTGGGCCTCCCGTTTTCGTTCTGCCCCATGGATTTGAACGGGGACAATTTTCCCATATAAGTTAGAGGCGGGGGCAGCGTGCACTGTGGTCATTTCACCCGGAAAACGTGTTCCCGACTCGGTAGAAGCGTTTGAAATCTTGTTTCGTTCCGTGCGTTTCCCGCGCGCGTGCACGCCCGGGGGTCTCTCATGGGCCTTCTTCCCCCGGTCCATACCTATCCAAAAAGTCTTCCCCCGAGTCTCTGAGTGCCCGCAAAGTGGAGATGCCTCCACACGAGTCTCAAATTCCTTCCACTTTTGCCGACTGAAAGTGTGCTTGACTTTTTGAATGCTTTGGAGGTGTAAAATTCACAGTTATTCACCCGAACGTGGGATTTGGCTGGGGACACTTTTAAAATTCAAGTTAGACCCGGGGGGAGCGCGGAGAGTGTTTATCTTCCCCGGAAAAGGTGTTCTTTTTTCGGGGGAGACGTTTGAAATATTCGTCGGCCTCCCGTGTCCGTTGTGTCCCATGGATCTCGACGGGGACAATTTTCCCATTTAAGTTAGAGGCGGGGGCAGCGGGGAATTTGTTTTATTTCCCCGGAAAAGGTGTACGTTTTTCGGGGGAGACGTTTGAAATATTCGTCGGCCTCCCGTGTCCGTTGTGTCCCATGGATCTCGACGGGGACAATTTTCCCATTTAAGTTAGAGGCGGGGGCAGCGTGCACTGTGGTTATTTCACCCGGAAAACGTGTTCCCATTTCGGTAGAAGCGTTTGAAATCTTGTTTCGGTCCGTGCGTCTCCCACGCGCGTGCACGCCCGGGGGTCTCTCCTCGGCCTTCTTCCCCCGGTCCATACCTATCCAAAAAGTCTTCCCCCGAGTCTCTGAGTGCCCGCAAAGTGGAGATGCCTCTACACAAGTCTCAATTCCTTCCACTTTTGCAGACTGAAAGTGTGCTTGACTTATTGAATGCTGGCAAGATAATAAATTCACAGTTATTCAACGGAACATGGGATTTGGCTGGGGACTCTTTTATTATTCCAGTTAGACCCGGGGGCACGGAGGGGAGTGTTTATTTTCCCCTGAAAAGGTGTACTTATTTCAGGGGAGACGTTTGAATTTTTGTTTCGGTTCCTGTGTCGCGCACGCGCACGTGCGCAAAAGTTGCACACCGGGGTTTTGTTGCCCCGGATCTTACCTATCCAACGAGCCTTTATTCACAAAAATCGGTTGAACGGCACCGGAGATAACCGTGTTTGACCGTTTTCCCAGCCTTTTCAGCAGTCTCCCAGCTTCGAGATTACAAACTTTACATGGTCGCGGGCCCCAGTCCACCAGACGACCATCGGCGCGGTTTCAGAAACCTGGTTTTCAGAGACCTGAAAGAACCAGAGGGTCTGCCCAGGACCCAGTGCCCGCCCAAGAGGCACCCCGGTCGGATACCCCCCGGACCCCGAGAGGCCTGGAGGTCAACCATGGACTCAAACATCCAGCAGAGGGTCTGCCCAGGACCCCGTGCCCGCCCAAGAGGCACCCCGGTCGGATACCCCCGCACCCTGGCGACCCCTGGAGGTCAAACATGGACTCAAACATCCAGCAGGGGTTCTGCCCAGGACCCCGTGCCCACCCAAGAGGCACCCCGGTCGGATACCCCCCGGACCCCGAGAGGCCTGGAGGTCAACCATGGACTCAAACATCCAGCAGGGGGTCTGCCCAGGACCCAGTGCCCGCCCAAGAGGCACCTCGGTCGGATACCCCCGCACCCTGGCGACCCCTGGAGGTCAACCATGGACTCAAACATCCAGCAGGGGGTCTGCCCAGGACCCCCAGGACCCCGTGCCCGCCCAAGAGGCACCCCGGTCGGATACCCCCGCACCCCGAGACCCCTGGAGGTCAAACATGGACTCAAACATCCAGCAGGTGTTCTGCCCAGGACCCCGTGCCCACCCAAGAGGCACCCCGGTCGGATACCCCCCGGACCCCGAGAGGCCTGGAGGTCAACCATGGACTCAAACATCCAGCAGAGGGTCTGCCCAGGACCCAGTGCCCGCCCAAGAGGCACCCCGGTCGGATACCCCCGCACCCCGAGACCCCTGGAGGTCAACCATGGACTCAAACATCCAGCAGAGGGTCTGCCCAGGACCCAGTGCCCGCCCAAGAGGCACCCCGGTCGGATACCCCCGCACCCTGGCGACCCCTGGAGGTCAAACATGGACTCAAACATCCAGCAGAGGGTCTGCCCAGGACCCAGTGCCCGCCCAAGAGGCACCCCGGTCGGATACCCCCGCACCCCGAGACCCCTGGAGGTCAAACATGGACTCAAACATCCAGCAGAGGGTCTGCCCAGGACCCAGTGCCCGCCCAAGAGGCACCCCGGTCGGATACCCCCGCACCCTGGCGACCCCTGGAGGTCAAACATGGACTCAAACATCCAGCAGAGGGTCTGCCCAGGACCCAGTGCCCGCCCAAGAGGCACCCCGGTCGGATACCCCCGCACCCTGGCGACCCCTGGAGGTCAAACATGGACTCAAACATCCAGCAGAGGGTCTGCCCAGGACCCAGTGCCCGCCCAAGAGGCACCCCGGTCGGATACCCCCGCACCCCGAGACCCCTGGAGGTCAAACATGGACTCAAACATCCAGCAGAGGGTCTGCCCAGGACCCAGTGCCCGCCCAAGAGGCACCCCGGTCGGATACCCCCGCACCCCGAGACCCCTGGAGGTCAAACATGGACTCAAACATCCAGCAGAGGGTCTGCCCAGGACCCAGTGCCCGCCCAAGAGGCACCCCGGTCGGATACCCCCGCACCCCGAGACCCCTGGAGGTCAAACATGGACTCAAACATCCAGCAGAGGGTCTGCCCAGGACCCAGTGCCCGCCCAAGAGGCACCCCGGTCGGATACCCCCGCACCCTGGCGACCCCTGGAGGTCAAACATGGACTCAAACATCCAGCAGAGGGTCTGCCCAGGACCCAGTGCCCGCCCAAGAGGCACCCCGGTCGGATACCCCCGCACCCCGAGACCCCTGGAGGTCAAACATGGACTCAAACATCCAGCAGAGGGTCTGCCCAGGACCCAGTGCCCGCCCAAGAGGCACCCCGGTCGGATACCCCCGCACCCTGGCGACCCCTGGAGGTAAAACATGGACTCAAACATCCAGCAGATGGCAGCCTACCCTCTAAAACCAAAGGTCAGTTTCCCCCTCTCCCTCACCTGATCCTCAACTGAGCCGTGGATGTGTGAATAACCGCCGTGGCAGATGGCAATGGAAATGGGTGACCGGGGTTCGTACCCCAGAGGCGTCTTACTTTCCCCAATCTAATTTCGGGGGAACACTTTATAAAACGGCTGAGTAGCCCACTCTCTTAGGCTTTTAACCCCGGTGAATAATATGGGGTGGACGCCGTGGACGCGTGACGTAGGCCCGGGTGTTTGGAGCGTCCAATTAAACCCGGCTTAGGGCTAGGGCGCACGTCCACTTTGAGGGAGAGGAGTGGCCGATGTGAGATGTGTATGCTCGGGCTTTGAAACCCACGTAAACACGAGACGAAATTCATTCAAATGGTTCTTTTATTCAAACATTTGGACCACACAGCAAAGCAGCGATGTTTTTGCGGGCCTGAACATGCCCAAGAGGTGTCCCAATGCGGACATAAAACCTCTCTTCGGTAACAGCAGAATGGCACATATGGTGAGCTATCAAATTTCGTTCCGACCCACTCATGTGGGTCCAATTTAATGTGCTTATGGAATGGCGTAAGTGATGCAGGGTGATGCCTTGGTGGCCCAAGCTATGCATCAACTTCCGGACGTTTGTGGATAGCCCATTCATGCAAGATCCGCTGCGGGAAAAGAACAGTCTCTGGTCGGTGTTCCGAGGGTAACCGGGAAGCTTGGTGGATGCCTCTACAAAGCGAGAGAGCCATCCATGCTCTTCCCCCGTGAGAGCTAAGACGGCAGGGCCATGATATTGCGCCGTCTTGTGCTCCGGCACTGAAACAAGAAACATATCCTCCAGGCGCTCGGCGGAGGCAAAGTTGTCGCGGGTCATCTCCAAGAAAACCCCGCGCCTGGCGCCGTTGAATATTGTAACCTGCAGGATGATGGCAGCTGCAGCCCTGTTAGCGTTCCGATGCGTAGCAGCCCTCTCCAAAGCCAGCAGTAGCTCGGGTATGCACCTATCCAAATCGGTGCCAATGGCACGGATCTCCTCACTCCTTAGCAGGCCCGTCTGCTGGGAATGGGTGATGGTCAGCCGGTGTCTACGAACGTTGACACGGTTGTCTCTTGAAAGCTTGCTCAATTTCATGAGCATGGGACGGAGGACCTTTTTCGAAACGGCAAGGCCGGTCGGCTTATAATCTTTAACCCACTTCACAAACGCAGTAACGTCACAGAGGTACGATTTGAGGGTACTCGCCTTCAGACCTCGGGTGGACAGGTCGCTGTACCAACTTTGAACTGCTTCTGGTTCTTCAAAGTTCTTAATTTGACCCATAAAGTCTATGATTCGATTAACGGTGCTTTTGACGTTTTCCATCTGTCTTTTCGAAGCTTGCGGGATCACCAGGTAAGCGTGGTAAGCGCTCACAATGGTCCCAGTGTCTGTGTCTTCGTCGGTTGAGCTGCAGCTGGAACTGGGGCTGGAACTGGACATGTTCTGGTGGGTCTCCGGACCGGTGGGTACAGCGTTGTGGGTATTTGAGCACCCCGGCTTGAGGTGTTGATCGTCCTCGGCGGCATCCTTGGATGTCAGTCCTCTGTAAGCATTGTCGTAATCGTGGGTGCCAACTTTCAATTTGTGCACCTTTGTAAGATGTCTGTCTAGTCGGGCGAAAGGTTTCCCAGAGCAGAGAATGCAGGGTTTCACTACCTTCTTCCTTGAAACGTCCATGATGTGCGGCAAGCATTGAGGTCGGTCGGCATCAATCAAGGCATAATTGCCGATTGGCAGGAAGGTGTTTTTCCATGGGAAGCGTGTACTGGGCGGGGACAGTGTTGATCCATGGTAGGGGAGTCAATGGAGGGACGCCGAGAGGCAAGGAGTGGTACTTCCCCAAAAACCAAAGCCCACAAACAGTCACCCTCCTGTGGACTCAAAAGGGATGACATGTCGGTGAAAACAACCAAAACCTAAGTCCATTTTGAATGGGAGTCAATGGGCGGAGTACCAGAGGCACAAACTTTTAAGCCTCCAAAACCTAAGTCCATTTTGAATGGAAGTCAATGGGCGGATGCCCAGGTGCACAAAATTCTAAGCCTTCAAAACCTAAGTCCATTTTGAATGGAAGTCAATGGGCGGATGCCCAGGTGCACAAAATTCTAAGCCTTCAAAACCTAAGTCCATTTTGAATGGAAGTCAATGGGCGGATGCCCAGGTGCACAAAATTCTAAGCCTTCAAAACCTAAGTCCATTTTGAATGGAAGTCAATGGGCGGATGCCCAGGTGCACAAAATTCTAAGCCTTCAAAACCTAAGTCCATTTTGAATGGAAGTCAATGGGCGGATGCCCAGGTGCACAAAATTCTAAGCCTCCAAAACCTAAGTCCATTTTGAATGGAAGTCAATGGGCGGATGCCCAGGTGCACAAAATTCTAAGCCTTCAAAACCTAAGTCCATTTTGAATGGAAGTCAATTGGATGACCAGGGGCACATATTTCTTAAAGTTGCATTTAATGGGTTTTAACACAGGGGGTGGGCTTAATAGTGGGTGCACAGGGCCCCCCGGTGAATGGGTGATGGGGGACACCCCCCCCGGAGGTGTGCAGTCCCCCCTTGGAGAGGGGGTCCCCGGGGAGGCCGGGAGGGTGTGGGGGGGTCCCCTTGGATCCCAAAAGTGGGTGTGCAGGGTGCGGCCGGAGTGGGGGTCCCTTGGGAGCCCGGGGATGGGTGCCCGGGGACGTCCCGGAGTGGTGGTCCCCTGGGAGGCCGGGGATGACCGTGTGAGGGTGCGCTGGAGGTGTGGAAAGGTGAAAAAGGGTAAAATTCGCCGTTTCTCGCCCGAGCGTGGGATTTGGCTGGGGACACTTTTATAATTCAAGTTGGAGGCTGGGGCAGCGGGTAGTGTGTTTTTTCTCCCCGGAAAAGGTGTACTTTTTTCGGGGGAGACGTTTGAAATATTCGTGGGCCTCCCGTTTTCGTTCTGCCCCATGGATTTGAACGGGGACAATTTTCCCATATAAGTTAGAGGCGGGGGCAGCGTGCACTGTGGTCATTTCACCCGGAAAACGTGTTCCCGACTCGGTAGAAGCGTTTGAAATCTTGTTTCGTTCCGTGCGTTTCCCGCGCGCGTGCACGCCCGGGGGTCTCTCATGGGCCTTCTTCCCCCGGTCCATACCTATCCAAAAAGTCTTCCCCCGAGTCTCTGAGTGCCCGCAAAGTGGAGATGCCTCCACACGAGTCTCAAATTCCTTCCACTTTTGCCGACTGAAAGTGTGCTTGACTTTTTGAATGCTTTGGAGGTGTAAAATTCACAGTTATTCACCCGAACGTGGGATTTGGCTGGGGACACTTTTAAAATTCAAGTTAGACCCGGGGGGAGCGCGGAGAGTGTTTATCTTCCCCGGAAAAGGTGTTCTTTTTTCGGGGGAGACGTTTGAAATATTCGTCGGCCTCCCGTGTCCGTTGTGTCCCATGGATCTCGACGGGGACAATTTTCCCATTTAAGTTAGAGGCGGGGGCAGCGGGGAATTTGTTTTATTTCCCCGGAAAAGGTGTACTTTTTTCGGGGGAGACGTTTGAAATATTCGTCGGCCTCCCGTGTCCGTTGTGTCCCATGGATCTCGACGGGGACAATTTTCCCATTTAAGTTAGAGGCGGGGGCAGCGTGCACTGTGGTTATTTCACCCGGAAAACGTGTTCCCATTTCGGTAGAAGCGTTTGAAATCTTGTTTCGGTCCGTGCGTCTCCCACGCGCGTGCACGCCCGGGGGTCTCTCCTCGGCCTTCTTCCCCCGGTCCATACCTATCCAAAAAGTCTTCCCCCGAGTCTCTGAGTGCCCGCAAAGTGGAGATGCCTCTACACAAGTCTCAATTCCTTCCACTTTTGCAGACTGAAAGTGTGCTTGACTTATTGAATGCTGGCAAGATAATAAATTCACAGTTATTCAACGGAACATGGGATTTGGCTGGGGACTCTTTTATTATTCCAGTTAGACCCGGGGGCACGGAGGGGAGTGTTTATTTTCCCCTGAAAAGGTGTACTTATTTCAGGGGAGACGTTTGAATTTTTGTTTCGGTTCCTGTGTCGCGCACGCGCACGTGCGCAAAAGTTGCACACCGGGGTTTTGTTGCCCCGGATCTTACCTATCCAACGAGCCTTTATTCACAAAAATCGGTTGAACGGCACCGGAGATAACCGTGTTTGACCGTTTTCCCAGCCTTTTCAGCAGTCTCCCAGCTTCGAGATTACAAACTTTACATGGTCGCGGGCCCCAGTCCACCAGACGACCATCGGCGCGGTTTCAGAAACCTGGTTTTCAGAGACCTGAAAGAACCAGAGGGTCTGCCCAGGACCCAGTGCCCGCCCAAGAGGCACCCCGGTCGGATACCCCCCGGACCCCGAGAGGCCTGGAGGTCAACCATGGACTCAAACATCCAGCAGAGGGTCTGCCCAGGACCCCGTGCCCGCCCAAGAGGCACCCCGGTCGGATACCCCCGCACCCTGGCGACCCCTGGAGGTCAAACATGGACTCAAACATCCAGCAGGGGTTCTGCCCAGGACCCCGTGCCCACCCAAGAGGCACCCCGGTCGGATACCCCCCGGACCCCGAGAGGCCTGGAGGTCAACCATGGACTCAAACATCCAGCAGGGGGTCTGCCCAGGACCCAGTGCCCGCCCAAGAGGCACCTCGGTCGGATACCCCCGCACCCTGGCGACCCCTGGAGGTCAACCATGGACTCAAACATCCAGCAGGGGGTCTGCCCAGGACCCCCAGGACCCCGTGCCCGCCCAAGAGGCACCCCGGTCGGATACCCCCGCACCCCGAGACCCCTGGAGGTCAAACATGGACTCAAACATCCAGCAGGTGTTCTGCCCAGGACCCCGTGCCCACCCAAGAGGCACCCCGGTCGGATACCCCCCGGACCCCGAGAGGCCTGGAGGTCAACCATGGACTCAAACATCCAGCAGAGGGTCTGCCCAGGACCCAGTGCCCGCCCAAGAGGCACCCCGGTCGGATACCCCCGCACCCCGAGACCCCTGGAGGTCAACCATGGACTCAAACATCCAGCAGAGGGTCTGCCCAGGACCCAGTGCCCGCCCAAGAGGCACCCCGGTCGGATACCCCCGCACCCTGGCGACCCCTGGAGGTCAAACATGGACTCAAACATCCAGCAGAGGGTCTGCCCAGGACCCAGTGCCCGCCCAAGAGGCACCCCGGTCGGATACCCCCGCACCCCGAGACCCCTGGAGGTCAAACATGGACTCAAACATCCAGCAGAGGGTCTGCCCAGGACCCAGTGCCCGCCCAAGAGGCACCCCGGTCGGATACCCCCGCACCCTGGCGACCCCTGGAGGTCAAACATGGACTCAAACATCCAGCAGAGGGTCTGCCCAGGACCCAGTGCCCGCCCAAGAGGCACCCCGGTCGGATACCCCCGCACCCTGGCGACCCCTGGAGGTCAAACATGGACTCAAACATCCAGCAGAGGGTCTGCCCAGGACCCAGTGCCCGCCCAAGAGGCACCCCGGTCGGATACCCCCGCACCCCGAGACCCCTGGAGGTCAAACATGGACTCAAACATCCAGCAGAGGGTCTGCCCAGGACCCAGTGCCCGCCCAAGAGGCACCCCGGTCGGATACCCCCGCACCCCGAGACCCCTGGAGGTCAAACATGGACTCAAACATCCAGCAGAGGGTCTGCCCAGGACCCAGTGCCCGCCCAAGAGGCACCCCGGTCGGATACCCCCGCACCCCGAGACCCCTGGAGGTCAAACATGGACTCAAACATCCAGCAGAGGGTCTGCCCAGGACCCAGTGCCCGCCCAAGAGGCACCCCGGTCGGATACCCCCGCACCCTGGCGACCCCTGGAGGTCAAACATGGACTCAAACATCCAGCAGAGGGTCTGCCCAGGACCCAGTGCCCGCCCAAGAGGCACCCCGGTCGGATACCCCCGCACCCCGAGACCCCTGGAGGTCAAACATGGACTCAAACATCCAGCAGAGGGTCTGCCCAGGACCCAGTGCCCGCCCAAGAGGCACCCCGGTCGGATACCCCCGCACCCTGGCGACCCCTGGAGGTAAAACATGGACTCAAACATCCAGCAGATGGCAGCCTACCCTCTAAAACCAAAGGTCAGTTTCCCCCTCTCCCTCACCTGATCCTCAACTGAGCCGTGGATGTGTGAATAACCGCCGTGGCAGATGGCAATGGAAATGGGTGACCGGGGTTCGTACCCCAGAGGCGTCTTACTTTCCCCAATCTAATTTCGGGGGAACACTTTATAAAACGGCTGAGTAGCCCACTCTCTTAGGCTTTTAACCCCGGTGAATAATATGGGGTGGACGCCGTGGACGCGTGACGTAGGCCCGGGTGTTTGGAGCGTCCAATTAAACCCGGCTTAGGGCTAGGGCGCACGTCCACTTTGAGGGAGAGGAGTGGCCGATGTGAGATGTGTATGCTCGGGCTTTGAAACCCACGTAAACACGAGACGAAATTCATTCAAATGGTTCTTTTATTCAAACATTTGGACCACACAGCAAAGCAGCGATGTTTTTGCGGGCCTGAACATGCCCAAGAGGTGTCCCAATGCGGACATAAAACCTCTCTTCGGTAACAGCAGAATGGCACATATGGTGAGCTATCAAATTTCGTTCCGACCCACTCATGTGGGTCCAATTTAATGTGCTTATGGAATGGCGTAAGTGATGCAGGGTGATGCCTTGGTGGCCCAAGCTATGCATCAACTTCCGGACGTTTGTGGATAGCCCATTCATGCAAGATCCGCTGCGGGAAAAGAACAGTCTCTGGTCGGTGTTCCGAGGGTAACCGGGAAGCTTGGTGGATGCCTCTACAAAGCGAGAGAGCCATCCATGCTCTTCCCCCGTGAGAGCTAAGACGGCAGGGCCATGATATTGCGCCGTCTTGTGCTCCGGCACTGAAACAAGAAACATATCCTCCAGGCGCTCGGCGGAGGCAAAGTTGTCGCGGGTCATCTCCAAGAAAACCCCGCGCCTGGCGCCGTTGAATATTGTAACCTGCAGGATGATGGCAGCTGCAGCCCTGTTAGCGTTCCGATGCGTAGCAGCCCTCTCCAAAGCCAGCAGTAGCTCGGGTATGCACCTATCCAAATCGGTGCCAATGGCACGGATCTCCTCACTCCTTAGCAGGCCCGTCTGCTGGGAATGGGTGATGGTCAGCCGGTGTCTACGAACGTTGACACGGTTGTCTCTTGAAAGCTTGCTCAATTTCATGAGCATGGGACGGAGGACCTTTTTCGAAACGGCAAGGCCGGTCGGCTTATAATCTTTAACCCACTTCACAAACGCAGTAACGTCACAGAGGTACGATTTGAGGGTACTCGCCTTCAGACCTCGGGTGGACAGGTCGCTGTACCAACTTTGAACTGCTTCTGGTTCTTCAAAGTTCTTAATTTGACCCATAAAGTCTATGATTCGATTAACGGTGCTTTTGACGTTTTCCATCTGTCTTTTCGAAGCTTGCGGGATCACCAGGTAAGCGTGGTAAGCGCTCACAATGGTCCCAGTGTCTGTGTCTTCGTCGGTTGAGCTGCAGCTGGAACTGGGGCTGGAACTGGACATGTTCTGGTGGGTCTCCGGACCGGTGGGTACAGCGTTGTGGGTATTTGAGCACCCCGGCTTGAGGTGTTGATCGTCCTCGGCGGCATCCTTGGATGTCAGTCCTCTGTAAGCATTGTCGTAATCGTGGGTGCCAACTTTCAATTTGTGCACCTTTGTAAGATGTCTGTCTAGTCGGGCGAAAGGTTTCCCAGAGCAGAGAATGCAGGGTTTCACTACCTTCTTCCTTGAAACGTCCATGATGTGCGGCAAGCATTGAGGTCGGTCGGCATCAATCAAGGCATAATTGCCGATTGGCAGGAAGGTGTTTTTCCATGGGAAGCGTGTACTGGGCGGGGACAGTGTTGATCCATGGTAGGGGAGTCAATGGAGGGACGCCGAGAGGCAAGGAGTGGTACTTCCCCAAAAACCAAAGCCCACAAACAGTCACCCTCCTGTGGACTCAAAAGGGATGACATGTCGGTGAAAACAACCAAAACCTAAGTCCATTTTGAATGGGAGTCAATGGGCGGAGTACCAGAGGCACAAACTTTTAAGCCTCCAAAACCTAAGTCCATTTTGAATGGAAGTCAATGGGCGGATGCCCAGGTGCACAAAATTCTAAGCCTTCAAAACCTAAGTCCATTTTGAATGGAAGTCAATGGGCGGATGCCCAGGTGCACAAAATTCTAAGCCTTCAAAACCTAAGTCCATTTTGAATGGAAGTCAATGGGCGGATGCCCAGGTGCACAAAATTCTAAGCCTTCAAAACCTAAGTCCATTTTGAATGGAAGTCAATGGGCGGATGCCCAGGTGCACAAAATTCTAAGCCTCCAAAACCTAAGTCCATTTTGAATGGAAGTCAATGGGCGGATGCCCAGGTGCACAAAATTCTAAGCCTTCAAAACCTAAGTCCATTTTGAATGGAAGTCAATTGGATGACCAGGGGCACATATTTCTTAAAGTTGCATTTAATGGGTTTTAACACAGGGGGTGGGCTTAATAGTGGGTGCACAGGGCCCCCCGGTGAATGGGTGATGGGGGACACCCCCCCCGGAGGTGTGCAGTCCCCCCTTGGAGAGGGGGTCCCCGGGGAGGCCGGGAGGGTGTGGGGGGGTCCCCTTGGATCCCAAAAGTGGGTGTGCAGGGTGCGGCCGGAGTGGGGGTCCCTTGGGAGCCCGGGGATGGGTGCCCGGGGACGTCCCGGAGTGGTGGTCCCCTGGGAGGCCGGGGATGACCGTGTGAGGGTGCGCTGGAGGTGTGGAAAGGTGAAAAAGGGTAAAATTCGCCGTTTCTCGCCCGAGCGTGGGATTTGGCTGGGGACACTTTTATAATTCAAGTTGGAGGCTGGGGCAGCGGGTAGTGTGTTTTTTCTCCCCGGAAAAGGTGTACTTTTTTCGGGGGAGACGTTTGAAATATTCGTGGGCCTCCCGTTTTCGTTCTGCCCCATGGATTTGAACGGGGACAATTTTCCCATATAAGTTAGAGGCGGGGGCAGCGTGCACTGTGGTCATTTCACCCGGAAAACGTGTTCCCGACTCGGTAGAAGCGTTTGAAATCTTGTTTCGTTCCGTGCGTTTCCCGCGCGCGTGCACGCCCGGGGGTCTCTCATGGGCCTTCTTCCCCCGGTCCATACCTATCCAAAAAGTCTTCCCCCGAGTCTCTGAGTGCCCGCAAAGTGGAGATGCCTCCACACGAGTCTCAAATTCCTTCCACTTTTGCCGACTGAAAGTGTGCTTGACTTTTTGAATGCTTTGGAGGTGTAAAATTCACAGTTATTCACCCGAACGTGGGATTTGGCTGGGGACACTTTTAAAATTCAAGTTAGACCCGGGGG